>NC_089275.1:42973092-43218092 GCF_963678975.1 Dysidea avara | reverse complement strand
AGACTCTTGTTAGCATTAGAGTGTAAATTGGATGGCTGCAAGTTCGAGGCTGCCCAGTTCCAGTTATGGATTTTTCCCTTTCTGCACCCTTTTAATATAACACCTTTAAACAGGCTGTAGGACCAGGTATCCTACAGAGCTTCAGCACTTGTGCTGTAAAGCCTTAGTGAAATAAGCAAAACAATATAAACATTATGTTGAGAAAAGTACACTATAATAGTGTAACTGCAAGTTTTAAGTAATTTTCCTTGTATCATTCTACTTAAACTCTAATTTTCCTTACACTGGTAGTATAACAAACATACAGTCACCATGCGATATAGTGATATAGCTCTTTATCTTGCAATTGTGCTATGAAAGGGTTATTTAAATTTTAAGGAAAGTGAAAGCGATCAGGGGTGCATTTGGGGAAGTTTCTTGGGGTTCTAGAAACCCCCTAGGAACACCAAACCATCATAGTTTGGCTGCTCAAATATACAGAAAATGCAAGGGAATAGAGCAGAGTAGTATAGTAGGAAAGTTACTCAAAAAGGCATTGAGGGAGAACAATATAGAGTAAACATTAATGAAGCTGTCAGATGTATTCTAATACAGCATTCAAAACTACCCTAATAGAACATTCATAGTTTAAACAGTTAATACAGTAATATAAACTATAGCTTGAAACTTGAAATATTTAGTACTTAAGTCAAAAGTTTTGAGCATTTAATTGGAGAAATTGAAAACATTTGGATCACTACAATACAGACCAGCCATGAACCGTAATTTATAGGACTTACAGGGAACTGAATAGAAACTAAGCATATAATTATTGAAAAATGCATTTGTATTATTCATTGAGTAGTATAAACTAGTAAATTTTGAGGCAATTTAATGTATAAAATTTGTCAGCAGACAACCCCAGACCCCTGCATCAATAACTCACTACCAAATCTGGAAACCACCTTGGATACGCCCAGATAACATTAATGAAAAAGTGTATATAGAACTTTCTCTTATTATATTTGTGGTACTCTGATGTTGGTATACAGTATATGCTCATTTACATGTATGTCCATATAGGATGTCTTCAGGTGAAAATAATGTGAGCTTAAAGCTGGTATTGCTTGGAGATGCTTTTGTGGGTAAAACAACAATTAAATTGAGGTACACAGGCGGTGTTCCAATTTCAAAGGAAGTTCTTGCAGGTATGAATACACAGTATTAGCTCCTTGGCTTCCATATAGAACAAGTACACAGAAAAATTTGGAATTTTCAACTAGAGTAGGGACCATAACACATTGATATAAAGTACTGAAACAAGTTGGAGTAGTGCATGATATTAAAGCACAGTATAACAATAAGAAGTGCTATATCCCTACTGTGCATTTCCATTATGATATCTTGAGCACAGTAGATATATAACACTTCTTATTGTTTTATTGTGATTTAATATCGTGCACTAATCCAGTTTACTTCAATACTTTTTATTGATATGTTATGGTCCCTACTCTAGTTGAAAATTCCAATTTTTTTTCGTGTACTTGTTTGTTAACTTTTTTGATAATTATTATGACCGATGAACCCACGCATACCACATCTGAAATGGCACCGCACGCCCAATTGTCGTCTGAAAAGTGAAGCATCCATTATGCTTCATTGTCAGCTATGTTCAACCCGTTCCGCAGCATTTCAAATTAAGAACTGTTCAAAAAGCACCTCTGCAATCCACGCATACCGAAAGCAATGGTGCCGCGTGCCCCAGTCATATCAATTATTGTCTGAAAAGTGAAGTATCCATTACGCTTTGTTGTCAGCTATGTTCAACCCGTTGCAAAGCAGTATGAATCAAGAACTGTTTGAAAAGCACCCCTGCTATCAAAATAGCCACTATGAAAAATACGAACAACTTCTGTTATGAAGGGAAGCCACCACGTGCATGCTATCGCCAAATCGACACTTTTCGCTGTCAGCAAAGATGAAAGAAGGACACTGGTAAGTTCATGAAGAATGCATTGTGCGTACTGCGGGGGCCGAAGCGACGTCGAACAGTGAAAAAATCAAGCCCATAGCCTTAGCCGTTATTGAGTTACGCTTGTTCGAAGGCATCAGTCAGTCAGTTATTACTTACTCAGTCAGTCAGTAGAAAATTCCGTTATAAAATCATTTTTAAAATTCTGTAGCAACTTGTTGAAAGCGTTTCGGGTCGATCTGAAAGCTTGTTTGGGTTTAGTTTTACCCAACCAATACTGCCTCATTGTCGTCAGGGGAAATTGAAGCTGTTTTTTTGGGTGATATTATTTTGTGGGCCATGTCTACTCCTTTGTGGTCCCTACTATACAATTACTATCGTACTGTATGATAATGTTTTTACCATAAAAATCATCAGAATTGCTAACAGTATGTTTTATATATAGTGCCATAATGTGTTATTGTATTTTGATGTTACACAGTTTCCCGTAACTGAATAGTTGCTAACCTATGCCAGTTTATAATTAATTGCATGGTCATGTTAGTGTGGCGATTCTATTGCACAGAAGTTGCATACATTGGGCCTATCATCAACTTCTAAACTATCCCTCTATGTTTACTCTATATTTTTCACTTTATATGGAAATTCACAATTAAAAGTCTTCGTAGTTAATGTACAGATTTCAAAATATAATAACTTGCTATTTCATGGTGGAATGCTGCATATGTGCATTAAATAAACATTTTTAATGTGAAACTTTTTCTTGTGTACTCTTTTTGCCTCTGTATGGTAATATAATATTATGCATATCATGCTATGCCATAGTAACAACACTTTCATCATACTTAATTCTTTTAGATTATGTAGCTACCTTGGGAAGTGATTACGTATCCAAATCAATTCATATTGATGGCAAGAAGATAGACCTATCCATATGGTAAACACATGTGTCCTATATACACAACTACATGTACAAAACATGTGTCAGCGTCATGCTCAGAGCATGTGTCAGTGTAATGCTCTGAACATGTGTCAGTGTCATGCTCAGAACATGTGTCAGTGCAGTTATATATTTGAATGTTTACAGTGTATAGCTATGCTTTTGATTTCTACACAGAACTGACAATATGTAATTAATGTTACTAAAATTTCCAAACTTATTATGCTTGCTGTCATTGACGTGATGTAGCCCTGACCACACAGTTATGTGGGAACTAAAGTCCTGTGGTTTCCTTTGATATGAGGGGGAGATTTTTATTGAGATTTATGCTCTGTCTTAATGAGATACACACGCTTTAAGCATGTGTGTATCTCTTTAACATTTCAGAACCAGTGCAATATGCAATATATGCACTAGCTTTTCTCTTTGATCTAGGATGTGAAAGTGGTACACATTACTATAATTATACATACAAATTAATGGAGAAGGCAATGAAACAAAGGAGGTTGTCTGCACTTGCAAAAGTATTTGAGCATAATAGGCTTGATTGTTGTAATGAATACTTCTCAAAAGAGTATAGTGGGCTATTTTCAATGCATAATTGTGACCTAGTGTGGGTAAATGCCTATTTAAAAGTACCAAGAAATGCTGGTTTTAAGTATTTAGTGTATTGTGCTGCAGCTTGTGGGGGAAATTTTCACATGTTTTACAGTCACAGCAAAAATAGTGTTCCAATAAATACTACCTATTCTAACCCTGTCTTTATTCAGTATTGGAACAACTATTTTTAAAAATCCCCTATAATGAGACAAAACGAACCTCAAATCTATAAACGACTCTAATACTACTCACTATTGAGTATTGTGGTCTATATTTGTTGAGCCAAGTTAAATTATTGGTTCCAATACCTAAACATAGACGGAATAAATACAGTCAGTATTTGTATATGAATTATGCTGTGAGCACTTCCAGATCATAATATAATATAATGCTACATGTATAAGTAGCCAACAGTTAAGTTTCCCACCATTTTAGATAGTTTTAACTTGATGTTGGCTGTATTGGGCCAACCCCAATAGGGGTGATGGATCAGTGGGCAAGAGGTTGCTTTAAAAATGAAAGAGGAAAACATAGGTCAAACTATGTATGGGCCATTCAGGTATCAAATAACCACATTGGTGGATCTGAGGGGGGCCAAGGGGCATATCCCCCCTGGCCCTTCTCTTGTCTCCCCCCCTTGGACTTGCAGGACTATATTGACACCGGAAACAGGATTAAAGGAATAATGCATTGATTGCATTCACACTATATTCAGAAGTACAGAAAGCCAATGGGCAAATAGAAGACAACAACTATAATGCACTTTACAGTTATAAATTGTAACTGTGAAGAAAGTGAGGCAAATAAGGTTGAATTTTGTGCCAAGATCAAGACACTGTAATAGAGCAGTCACCACTCTAATAGAACAGTCACAAATATAATGTCATCAATTGATAATATTTTTGCAATTTATAGTGATGCTACCTATTTTGCTTTAGTACACTACCATCAAACAGGTTTTATATCAGATAGGCTTACACATTATGCTTTGCAAGTATACACTTTGTTAGCTATCAAAATGCTCCCAAATTCAGATCTAGGTGGTGTAATTTTAATTTTTTTTCTCACAAAGTCTTAGAAAGTGTATGCCCTTCATTTATCCAGCTAAAAATGAATATATATATATATTATATTAAGGAAAAATTAGAAATTTTAAGTTCGATTATGGATCATAGAAAAAAAAAGTAGGGAAATAAGGGAGGTCGTCTACACCTGCAGATATACTAGTGAACATTTAATCCCTAACCCAGTCTATACCCAAGACTGATTTAGGGATTAAATGTTCACTAGTATATCTGCAGGTGTAGGCCACCTCCCTTTTTTCCCAACTTTTTTTTCTATGATCCCTAATCGAACTTAAACTTTCTAATTTTTCTTTAAACTTGTTTATTTATTTTCATTATTATGACCGGTAAACCCACATATACTGCATCAAAAGAAAGGATGGCACCAGAATTAATGTTTTCGTCTGAACGCGCGCCCTAGCTATCAGAAAGTGCAGTGGTCATTATGCTTTGCTTTCAGCTACAGTATGTTCAGCCTGTTACACAGTGCTACAGACGAAAAACAGTAGAAGTTCCTCTGCAGCAATCCAGTCACCATGAAAATGCAACAATTTGTGCATTCCCAACTATCAATTACTGCCTCAAAAGCACAGCAGCCATTACGCTTCACTTTCAGCTATGTTCAGCCCATTACACAGCATTATAAACGAACAACAGTGTTAGAATCATCTCTGCTATCAGTCCAGTTACCACAGAAAATATGGATGATTCCCATTTACAAACATACTGTAGGGAAGCCATGCATCGCGCTACCATGAATCGAGACCTTGAACTGTCAGCAAAAAGAAATGGGACACAAAGGAGGACAAAGGTAAGTCCATGATGCATGCATTGTATGTACTGCGCATATGCCAAAAGGCACATCTCGGGACGAAGCGATGCCAAACAGTGAAAAAATCAAACCCATAGCTTAAGTCGTTATCGAGTTATGCTTGCCTGAAGGCATCAGGCAGTTGGTCAGTAGAAAATTCCATTGAATAATTTTTTTAATTCTGTAACAATTTATTGGAAACCTTTAGGATTATACTGAAGGAACTTTTGGGCTTGGTTATACCTAACTAATACTGCCAAGGTGCCAGGATGGAGTTGTGAAGCTGGTTTTTGGGTAAAGTTTTTAGCTAGGAAAACCTAAATCTTCATGATCCCTAATATACAGTACTACTGTACTGTATGATAACTTATGCACTAGAATTCTTCTTAGTGGATAATTCAAATAAACACTGTTTTTGTGCCCCCCCTAACAGTGTCTCCTAAATCCGCCTATGATCAAAACTGCCTAAAATGAAATGTTAATTTTACAGCACAGATCGTACAGCCACATATAGCCATCTTCAGGTTGGCCAGAGCTATAGACTGCTTGTACAACTCACTACTGTGCTTGGGAAAAGCAGCCAACAAAAGCAGACCACTAGCTCAAGTCTGGCTGAATCTGATTGTAAAATTTGGTAGTATCTTTGTGATTTTGGTGAAAATCAAATATGCTGTCATAGGTAATAAGACAGATTTTCCCAGATGCAATCACGATCGGCCCATGCAAGCTCATACGACAGTTGTTTCAGATTAAGTAGTCTCACCTATAATACATCTGTATTTTTATGGCACAGTGCTGTACATTTTCAATGTTTACTATGTCTTAGCAGGCAAGGTAACTAAACTTGTATGGAATAATATATTGTTAGAGGTATAAGATAAAATTAGGAATTTTAAACTGCTGTAGATCTAGAGTAGGGACAATGTAGCATGATAAAAATAACTGAAACAAGCTGGATTGGAGTAGTATGCAATGTCCAACAATAAGTATACACAGTAGGGATATTTGCTTCTTATTGTTTTACAGCAATTGAACATTACATACTACTCCAATCCAACTTGTTTCAGTTCTTTTTATCATGGTACTATATTGTCCCTACTCTGGTTTAAAATTCCTAATTTTTTTCTTATAATTATACATACTATAGACAACAGCAATTTGGATCATCTACTGTACAATAGTCATACCCACATCTATTCTAGATACAACTATGACACCTTTTCAAATATTTTACAATTACACCTAACCAATAATTAACTGTATATTGATTCTGCTGTATGCCATTTCTTTTTTTCCTGGGAATTTACCAGTTGTGCTGACTGCCCAGTACAATAAATAAGTAAATCCAATTCCAGGTTACCTATTTAATCACGGAGAATCAGAGAACACTGTTTAAGAACTACCATAATTCACTTTATTTTCATGCCAAAAATTCATGATAAAAATTTTTGTGACTGCTCTATTAGAGTAGTTTGATCTTGTATAACACTTTTCGTGTAAGAAATTTTGTACAAATTTTGCATTTGAAAATTATTTTGCAACAAAAAAAGCAAATTTCGGTAAATGCAATTCTCTTACAAGAATTCTGATAGAAGAGACAAAGAAAGGTTAATTGCATATAAATTCAGCTTGAAATAATAGTGTGAAGATTCTAGCCATCTAGCATTGCAATGAGTCTTGAATATACTTACACAGCTGTCTTACAGCTAGCTAGCACTAGAAATTTCGCTGAGATGTCTTCTCTGGGTATCTTTGAAGAATCCACAAAGCTCAATTCTCTTTACTTCCTCATTGCTTGTACGTATGCAACAGCCGGGTCGACAACAGCACAACAACTGGAAGGCATTCTGAACACTTATTCACTCATGTATTTTTGTGAAACCAACATTAGCTACCAGCGTGAACTATCTGTTAAAGTTGCTGCATAGCTACATCACATTAGCGAGACCAATACTGGAATATGCAAATGTTTAATGGGATCTGTCACACTGGACCAACTACCGCGCCTCAGGTAGTCCGACCAGACCCTGCAGATGGTCTGCCCTGCTGCACCAAATGAAATCTCCGCTATCAGCTTCCCAATCCATATTAGCTCAACATCTTGATCAAAACGCACAACCTTCCACGAAATCTGAGTCCTGAAGCGAAATTGATGACACTGTGACGTCAGTGACCTATATCTGAATATTGCATTGTTTCGCATGTGGTTCCTAGTGTAACACGTTGTGGGATTGGGGGACACATGCCTCTTTCCCCCTTTCAAAAAAATAAAAAACCTTGTTGTAATTGTTGTAGCTAATTGTGCTTGTAGTTTAGTTGTAGAGTGGTTTGCATTTGTTGTAGTTAAAAAATAAAAACCAAACTTATACGAAGATTGAGATACTCTAATAGAGCAGTCAGGTGTGATTATGATTACTGAAAACACAGTTACAAACTGATATGTTCAGATAAGGAAATCATTACAAATCACATAGATAAGAGTCAGTTATAATTTATCTAAAAATACTTGTAGAGCTTGGGATTCAATAGTGTCAGTGGGTAAATTGTTCCAATCGCGGATAGATTTGGAGTAATAGCTGAATTTATAATGATCTGTTCTAGCAAACAGAATCTCAAAATGGAAAGGGTGGTGGTGGCAGGTGGATATGTGGTGTTAGTGAAGTAATTTGGGACTGTTAAGACCGATGAGAAGTAAACAATGTTGTAGAAGAGTTTTAATCTATACTAGTCGCATATCGTCAGTATTGAAGTGATGGCCATTGTAGATATGCTAACATAGATGTAACACTGCTGTTATATCGGTAGTCTGACTTGACCCAACGAGCAGCACATAGTTGTACCATTTCTATACTTTGTATGTTCTTCTGTAAGTAGAGGTCCCATACTGCCAATCCATATTCTAACAGTAGTCTCACTATACTGGTGTAAGTTAAACATTTAGTTTCTGCAGAACATCTACGTTTAACAAAGTTTAGCATCCTTGTTGCTTTATAGACCATGTGCGCACTAAGGCATAGCACTTTATTAAATCATCATCAAAATAATGCATCCGCCATTTTTGAGTGCAAAAAAATGTACGCATTCTATGCCTTCAAATTTTTTAAATGCTAATATGAAGGAATCGTGCTAAAAGATACAGTATCGCTGGTATAAAGTAAGTTACTAGGTAATAGTATATAACATATTTGCTGCATGGCGAGTTATTCTACCTAGGGAAGGTATGATCCCTACTCTAGTTGAAATTTCCAATTTCTTCTGTGTACTTGTTTCTTAACTTTTTGTAAATAATTATTATGACTGGTGAACCCACGCATACCGCATCTGAAATGACGCCACACACCCCAATTATCGTCTGGAAAGTAAAGTATCCATTACGCTTCGTTGTCAGCTATGTTCAACCCATTACAAGGCATTTCGAATCAACAACTGTTCGAAAAGCACCTCTGCAATCCACGCATATCGAAAGAAATGGTGCCATGCGCCCCGGGTTATATGCTGATTAGCTAAAAGTATATCACACCACATATCATTGCTAAACTTTATTCACGTAGAAATTCATCACGTTATCTAGCTTAACAAGGTTCTAGCTATAGCTAGCTTTAATGTAGATTGCTTGACACATCATGTGCTGGAGAGTCTACCATTAAGAGTAGAACTTCTCCTTAAAAGTCCGGATCTATAATAATAATAATAATAATAATGAACTTTTCAGTGTACATATACATACATACAAGTTGCAGATGTTAGTATGATAGAATCGGGACACGTGGCAGCACATAGATGGTCCACTGACATCCTGTGTCAGTGGCCAGAAGCTAAATTGTAGTAGTGATTAGTTACTTGATTACTTAAAGGGGGAAATTAACGGGTAAAGGGAGTTGAAGTTAGGTTGGTGAGGGATCTTTGAACACTTTGAGCATGGACATAGAACTGAAAAAGAGCAGGTGTTGTTGGAGGTGAAATTGGCAGTGAAATGATTCCACAGATAATCTAAAAGTTTGGCCTTTATCTTGAGTGGGTTGTCCTGGTAGTTGGTAACAGGAAGGGCATTCCAGATGCGAGGAAGCCGGTTAAAATAGAAGTTACTAGTGGAATCTGTGCCTGTAGTCAGTGAACAGGGTTGGTCACAGCAAATGTTCAGAAAAAGTTAACTTTGCTAAAACAAACACTTGTCTCTGATGATATTGGACAGCTCAAAAGTCTACAGTGTCCATGGGTATGCATGTGCACGTTATACAATATTATATTGCTTAATGTGTAGATACCCAGTTTTCTGCTGTGCTTGACTGAACGCATCAGGCAACTCCCTAGAAGGCTCCCTTTTTCTTCTCTTTTATTCTTTGTTCCGTAGGATCAGCTCTGTAGGTGTAGGTATAGGCAAAACCATTTTATTAGAACATCTTAGCATAATGTTAAAGTATGACAGATGAGTGTGCCATTAGGGCCGGTTCTAAAAAATAAAAAATCAGGCAGGCAAAAGAAAATTCCATCAAATATAAAAATTTTAATTTCAGGTCAATCTAAAAGCACTTTTGGGCTTGATTTTACCCAACCAATGCTGTCATATCATTGTGAGGAAAATTAAGGCAGGTTTTTGGGTGATATTTTATCATGGGCAACACCCACACCTTCATTGTCCCTACTATACAGTACTATTGTACTGTATGATAATAGGTGTAATCACACTAGCATACTGTATAGTGGGTATTTAATTCTGACAGGAAATGTTTCGTGGGTAACCACCATTCAAATTTTAAGGGAATTTTTTCTGTTTACTTCTTCAGGGTCTATAAACTATGCCATCTTGACTGAACTGCATATTTTGAGGGGGAAAATTTGTGGATAGCTATCCATCTGCGAAAATTGCAAAAAAATTATCACTGAAAAACCTGTTATATGGTACCTATTATAAAAGAGTTATTTTATTACTGTACAAATTTCAGCAACTAGACACAACATTCACAAATCTGTTTGTCAGTCTGGTCGAAGTTATTCAAACCATAGAACTGTTATTTTTAAGCTCTAAAGGTTCTTCATAATCATGCAAACTGACACATGTAGGTTAACAAAAAAACAAAAAATAACAACACAAAAATGAAGCCGCAAACCCACAAGACAGAATTAAAAAGTATTAAACCAAATTTAATGCAAGTAAACTGTATCGATACTTTACTTTGTGAATAACATGTGCATGTTAATAAGGGTATACTTGTAATTGCAATTATTTCCAGTGATGTGATCATTTTTAAGCCTTGAATTGCACTTTAGATGTGTTATGGTAGACAGCAATACTGGGAACTCTTAAGGGTTTACAGAAAGTTAAAATGTTGGTATATAGCAACTTGAGTTGATTATCAACCATTATTCCAACTATTCTGTAAATAATAGCGATTGGATTTGCAAAAAGGTACCTTTTGCAAATCCAGTCACATGTAGTTGTGTATTTGTCATAATTATTGTACTAAATTATAATTACCTTTGCTCTTTTATGTGAAATGTAGGGACACAGCAGGAATTGAAATTTTCCAGACTAGTACCGCTTTATACTATAAGGGAACAAATGTATGTACATGATAATATGGATGATATTCTCTAATATACCTTGATTTTTAGGGATTCATGTTAGTGTTTGATGTCACTAAGCTGGAATCATTTAAAGGCTTGCAGTATTGGTTGAAAGAAATTAAATTGGTAAATCAAAACTATCTTACATACCATACAGTATGTGTTGTGTGCATTGAACCACCCATTACATGGTCCCAGTATTGTACTGCACATAAATGTCATGTGGTATACTTAAAATTTGACTAGCATAACCATTTTAGCTGACTACCAGTGCATGTATCATTCTCTGTGTGTACAGGGCAGTGTAATGAGCACATACAGTATTCGAAAACTACATGAAATAGCTACATTGGTTGTATAGGGATGCATGTTTTGTCACACAGTTATATTTTCAATGTCTGGTGCCATTCTTCCCTGTAATGTGATGTTATATTAGTTCACTAATGACAATTTATTTTACAAAAATTAACAAACAATTTATGCAAAATTAGGAATTTCAGCCATCATTGGTAACAAAAGAGTGTTGAGATCATCAACTAAAGTACAAAGATAATCCTTACCTTACTTTATTACTGTTTATTGAGGGATTAAACCTGCACTGTAGTTAATGCAAGGGCAGTTTTAGGGGGGTTTTATGGGGCTGGGCCAGCTTACTTTAGAACAGCTGTCCAGCCCTTAGGAAACTTACAGTGATTCTTCCTTAACTACAACTATAAGCCCTTAGGACATAAAGCACAAATCATACTCACCAATACTCATCTTCTAACTGATACTTTCACAATTCTTGCAGTAAAATGCAAGGATCACAAGTATTTTAGAGAGCATAAGAGCAAGATACTCTAATAGAACAGTCACCTACTCCAATAGAACATTCAGTTGAAACATTAAACATTATGCTAGTTCCACAATTTATGATGCAATTTATCCAAACCTATCTGCAATTAGAGATGTATCTTTACAAATTTATGTGTGTAGTTCAAAGGCCTTTCATTTATTGATATCTACTTGTACAGTACTTAATGACAATTACTGTATTCATATACGTATGCGCCACTGAAATTGTTCTTGAATTCAATCTCAACCTTCAAAACTTTCCTGTGAGGCATATATGCCCTAATATTGTGATTTACGCACTAATCACATAGTGATTTAGTTTGCCACACATTAGTCTCAATATAGTAGGAGTGCAATTAATCCCAAACCGCATGGCCTTGTTTCTGTAATTGCACTGTAAAGTAGCTAATAAAATAGCAGAATAACAGAAGCCTTTTTAAGTGCAACATGAAAGTGATATAATGAATAGCCAATCAAATAAGCTGACACTAGAAGCCTTTTAAATGCAATATATGTAGACATTTTGAGTGGCCAATCAGAATTGCTGACACGTGAAGCCTTTTAAGTGCAACAACAAATGACGAAGGATGATGCAATCACCTGGTAGAAGTTAATAGCCACATAGAATTGGACAGATGTGTACTACAAACCATTAAGGGTGGTCACTATGTGATCAGTAGGCAATCACACACATTTTTGTGCAATTATGG
The DNA here is from genome assembly GCF_963678975.1 of Dysidea avara. Lineage (NCBI taxonomy): Eukaryota > Metazoa > Porifera > Demospongiae > Dictyoceratida > Dysideidae > Dysidea > Dysidea avara. The sequence continues at coordinate 43,205,617 of NC_089275.1, read as the reverse complement.
AATAATTGTACTCGTAACAGCATTCTAAAATTCTAGATCTACCCCTGTAATGACCTCCTTGTTTAAGCCTTTTCTATTGTGACAATCCCTAAACTTCATTGAAATTATTTTGAGCAGCTTTGATGGCACACTTGGATTTGATTATACGAAAGCAATACTGCCATGTTGTTGTGAAGGAAATAATTATGAGACTGGTTTTTGGTGATGTTTTGTTTAGTATACTTGCCATCTTATACAGTTGATTCTAAGTCATGCACTTTTCTATTCATGTGGCTTTGAACACTATGTACTACATACTACACAGTACCAAGAGTTCATAATACTATTTATTGAGAAAACAGGAGATAGTGAATCGCTTTGACAAGTTAACCAGTACTGTATAGTAGAGTTACACTAAGACTTTTCCACCAAAAGTAACTGTAAACTGACTTACTAACTAAATACAATGATATAGGTTCACTAAAATAGACCGAATACAGACTAAAATTGTTCTAATAAACATGCAGTGGTGGATACAGGGGAGTTGCAATGGTTTCAGCTGAAACCCCTCTGAAAATGGTGTGTGCGCCCCAACACGATTCAAGTGGGTAATAAAATCACCAAGAGTTACACTGAATGTGTTATATTGGGACTTTTTATTGGCCAAAACTTCATACATTTTGCCTTTGAAGTCACTGAAAATGCTATTATGGCATTTAAGCATATTAAGCACCTCTAAAATAATTATTGTTGTAAAGTGCTGTTTAGCTTCAAAATGCTCTGTGAAGGCCTGGAATGGTAAGATTCAACTGTGAAACAATGTTGTGGAGTGATTTTTACTGATTTGTTTCCAGTTAGTTTAAGATGAAGATCTATGTAGCTAGGGCCACTGAGCTATCAAGGCTGAGTTAACATTCAGTCTAACAGCCCCAGCTGGACTGTATACACTTTTCAGTCTGGGATAACCTGAAACGCCCTCTGAAAATTTTTAGATCTACCACTGACACATGATTCTTTACCAGAACAGTGAATTTCCTAATTGTCCCAGGCAGAGTTGGGGAAGTTACTTCATGAAAGTAATATATTACATATTACATATTACTTTTATATCAGTATAATATATTACAGTTACATATTACTTAGAATAAAGAGTAACTTAATAATATTACATATTAAGTTACTAACTTAATAATATTAGCTACAAATATTAAGTTACTATTTTATATTCATGCTAAGTTACTTTTTTATTAAGACAGCTAAGTTAAAGTTAACATATAAACCACATGCAGTCACGTGATGCAGTGAGACGTACATGCAACACCTGAGCACCATTATAGATGAAAGGCTAATGGATTAAGGTGATTAATTGATAGTAGAATGGATAATTGGCAGTAAAATCCATTTATAATTTGTTACTTGCTCATCGTTACTCGTAGAATCACTCGTTACATCCCGGTAAAGTTACTCGTTACTTTTCGCTTCTAACTCCTCGTTACGTAATAATATTACTTTTGCCATTACTAATAACGACTTATAGTTTCCTAAAGTAACTTAAAGTTACAGTATATTACTGCATTTCCAAAAGTAACGCGTTATATTACTCAGAATCGCCAATTGTAATATATATTACGTAACGCATTATATTACGTAACGCGTTACCCCATCTCTGGTCCCAGGTTGATGTGTCCTATACTTGTGGTGGCCTGGGGCTTAACTATGTCCTATCTCTCTGATGGAAAATATAGTACATACTGTATGAATATTAAAATAAATTTCACCTCTGAAATCCAAAATGCTTCTAAAATCTGACAGTTTGTGGTACCAAAAAGACCATTTGTACAGTACCTCAGCTGTTAACATGCACTACATGCTTACTAATCTGACATGTTTATTTGGCACCAATGAGTGTCGGATTATGGAGGTTTCAGAGTGTTTATGATTAATTTTTGCAATTTTGAATATGTTATTATTCCTAGAATACAGATAATGTTGAGCTTTTGTTAGTTGGAAACAACTGCCATTATGGCAACAAACGAAAGGTTTCTCTTTGCAAAGTTGAAAAGGTGAGTATTGCAGAACACCATGATTAGTGCTACAGTATATTTCCTTCTTTACATACGTAGTTCGCAAGAGAGCATAATATGCCATATGTTGAAATTGGTAGCATGATTGGTCAAGACGTTAATGAAGTATGTATATGTAATTGATATATGTTTCTTATAAGATATTTAGCTCACAGTATACCTGTAAATGTATATATAAATAGACTTAATGCTTTAAGCAATGACTTGGCAATGCAATCAAGCCCACATGCTTTCAATAGCATGATTCTTGTGTTATATAACCCTTCAAAAACCAGCGTTCTCCAATGTATTAGACACAGATGCATGAACTTATATGAACTTCCTTAATGTTATAACCATTAACATTAGAAGAATTTGCAAACACCATATTACTCACGTTGAAGTTTGTGATATAAGACCATGAACTTTATTTCAAGGTGTTTATAACCTTATTATAGACTTAGCATGTGATGGTGATTTAATTAGTATACAAAGATCATGTGAATACCAAGCATATTCCTGGTAAACAAAAAAAACACCGGTGAAGTTTAGTGAAGACGGTGTCGCATAGGTGTAGTAAAATATCTTTAGATGGCAGGATCTGTTCCAGAGTACAGTCAGTGTTGGGGAGTCTGGGGGCATGCCCCCACAGGATAAATTTGAAGATTTAGCTTTCTCAGATTAATTCTGAGGGTAATTTTACACACTGACTACTCTATTAGAATAACTGACTGTTCAATTAGAGTATTTCAATTTTTGCAAACTAAAAGCAGAACATCACTAGGGGGCTCCAACCCCCCCTCCTGGATTGCTGTGCCTATGTATGTCATCTATTCATTGCTTCACATCACAATTACTCTTTTTGTAGAAGACAACTGTATAGAAAATATTGTGGCATATAAACATGTCACACATCAAGCATATATTGCAGCAAGTTTATCCCTAGTGTTTCAGCCCCATTGTAGTGTACAACAATACTTTTACTTACAACATTTGTAAACTTCAGTAAATTTTTGTTATTATGTTGAAGGTGCCCAGCATTGTTGACAGCAAACTGCTGACACCTAGCAATTTAATTATACTGTACTTTATGAAGCTTTAAAGATTCTTAAGTACAATTGGTTGGCTACAGTTAAAGTACTAGCTCACATCTCATCTGCACTATTCCGCTTGATCTTGCTTTTGCAAAGTTCAATAATTTAAGTGTAAAAATATTGGGAAATTTTTGGAAATCATTGAAGTTTAATCACACCATTGAGGTTTTCCTTTCACCATGAATGGATAGCCACACCACCAATGAAAAGTTGAAGATATACTATACTTCACTGCTGTACATGTATATATATATACTTATGTATCCAAATATGTGCAATAGCTACCCCATAAATTGTGCTGTATATATGTTTCAGGCATTTGAGCTACTAGTAAGAAAAATTTTGGCACGGATGTTCACAGAGGTGTGTATACAGTACTATGTAAGTATAGATTCTATACAATAAGTGATATAATTATGAGCTATGGCTACAAGGTGTATTGCAAGCACATTTACATACACTCTGAGTTGGAGATCAGAGCAAAATTACCATTGATAAACCCCGAACTGTATAAACTTCTGAATACCAAGGTCATGGGGTATATTTGTAGCATAGTGTGTGGGCAGATCAAAGGCTGCTGCTGTTGTTACAAATCAGCTGTAAACCGGTTTACAAGTAATTGTAACATGGCTAAGTACCTCCTTTTTGGTCACACAGTTTGGCCACTAATCATACAGTACGATGGTACTGTATAGTAGGGACCACAAAGGTTTTGGTGTGGTCCATGAAAAACACTCAAAAACCAGCCTCACTTTTCCCTGATGACAAAGTAGTATTGGTTAAGTCATACTAACCCCCAAAAAAGCCTTCAGATCAGCCTGAAATGCTTTCAACAGGTTGCTATGAAATTTTAAAAATATAATTTTCTAGTCACTGACTGACTAATTCCTTCAGACAAGTGTAACTTGATAATGACTAAGGTTATTGGCTTGATTTTTTCACTTTTTGATGTTGCTTCAGCCGGACACATGCTTTTTGTATACCGCAGTATGTACAATGCATTCTTCATGGACTTACCAGTATCTTCCTTCGTGTCCCATTTTGCTGATAGCAAAAGGTGTCAATTTGGTGGTAGTACTGGATGGCTTCTCTTCTTAAAAGAAATTGTCCGTATTTCTTCATAGTGGCTACGTTGATTGCAGAGGTGATTTTCAAACAGTTCTTGGTTCATAATGCTGTGTAACGGGTTGAACGTAGCTGACAACGAAGCATAATGGATACTTCACTTTTCAGACAATGATTTATCAATAGCTGGGGCACACAGCAACATTTCTTTCTTTTGATGTGGTATGCGTGGGTTCATCAGTCATAATAATTTTATTTACAAGAAATGTTAACAAACAAAAAGTTTGGAATTTTCACCTAGAGTAAGGACCATAGCACATCGATAAAATATTGAAACAAGCTAGAGGAGCGCACAATATTAAATCACAGTAAAACAGTAATATTCCTACTGTTCATTTCCATTATGGTATTATGAGCACAGTAGGGATATAACATTTCTTATAGTTTTACTGTTATTCAATATTGTGCACTACTCCAGCTTGTTTCGGTACTTTTTATCAATGTACTATGGTCCCTATACTCTAGTGAAAATTCCAAATTTTTTGTGTACTTGTTAGTTCAAAGACATCAAATGAAACCATACACCAGACCAACACAGGAGGTCACAATACAAGGGTATGAATTTGGCTAATGCATCAAGGAGATGAATTGCTCTGGAATGAATGAACACATAGCACTCCACTCATCTGAATGAATGGGAAGCAGTGCAACCACTGAGCTGAGTCGGTATTTGTATACCACATGTTCATTTGCCAATAATATATAAGCTAAGCAAGACTACATGTATTATAACGCTGCACCACTCAACAATGAATATCAGACACTTTAGCTACACCCATCTATTTAGTTATTATTTATTATTACTGGGCAGGCAGCTCAGCTGATATATATGCCCAAGAGAAAAAGTTTACAAAGATTTGCATGTCTTAGCAGTACCATGACTGGAGTAATTGGCATTGATATACCCCCCACACTCGTGCATGGGAAACACGCTACCAATGAAGAAACTAGCTAGCAATGAATTAACTAACCATCAATACAGTAATTAGTAAGTCAAATTGTTCCTTGTACATAGCGTTAAGCGATACCCTTGCCTTCTCGTTCCTTTCGTGTTACAAATGGGTGCCTTTGATCTGCAAATGTCCCATATCACAAATCAGTTAGAACACATTCATTTGGCTTGTATCTGATTTGTAAACAACTCCACCCTCGGGCCTGCAGCCCTTGGGTGTCATGTTTTCAAATTAGATACAAACCTCATGGGTGTGTTACAACTATAACATATAAGTAAAGTGCACCAAAGTAGTTATGATTCATTATGATAAACCAAAATAGCCAAGCTGTGAAAAAAGAGTGCAGCCCCCAAAAAGGCCAGAATGAAAAAGATGTGAAATCCAAGGTGGCAGCCAAGAAATGGCTGTGATGATAGGTTAATGGCAAAAATTTCAATTACGACAATTCAGGTGAATTTGCGTTGCCTCCTCCACTAGGATTCAGTACCAAATTCACCTAAATTGTCATAATTAAAAATTTTGCCGTTAACCTACCATCACAGCCATTTCTTGGCCACCACCTTGGATTTCACATCTTTTTTCATCCTGGCCTCTTTGGTGGTCGCACTCTTTTTTAACAGCTTGGCTGTTTTGGTTTAGATATCACTTCTTTTTGTATTGCAAGCCACAAAGCCAGCCATTAACTGGTTTTGGTGCTTTCTTCTAACCTGTTTTTTTTTTCTTTTCTGCAGGAATTGTGGAACAAAGGAAGAAATGTTGTGTACAGTTTTTTGTCTGGTTAAAAATATTGTATATTTAACAATGAAAGATAATCATACTGTAGGTAATAAGGTGACTTCTTATACATAACTGAACTGCAACTGAAACTCCCATTGTTTGTAGCTGAATTCTTTTCAGAGTGACTTGTTTCTAGCTGAACTCTCTACATGGTGATTTGTTTCCAACACATATTTCTACAGGGTGATTTATTTGTAGCTGATCCCTATAAGGTAACCTGTATCTAGCTGGTATATCTACAAGGTGATCTTGTTTGTAGTTGATCTCTCTACAGGGTGATTTGTTTGTAGCTGAACTGTCTCTCTACACAATAGTTTCTTTGTAGCTGAACTCTCTACAAGGTAACTTCTTCTAGCCGATCTTTCTACAGGGTGACTTGTTTGTACCTGAACTCTCTACATGATGGCTTCTTTGTACAGTGTAGCTAAACTCTATACAGGGTGATGTGGTTGTAGCTGAACTCTCTACAGGGTGATTTGTTTGTAGCTGAACTCTCTACAGGATGGTTTCTTTGTAGCTGAACTCTCTGCAAGATGATTTCTTCTAGCTGATCTCTCTACAATGTAACTTCTTGTAGCTGATCTCTCTACTGGGTGACTTGTGTCTTGTTGTACACACTACAAGGTGATTTGTTTGTAGCTGAATACTCTACAGGGTGATTTTTTGTAGCCTAACTCTCTGCAGTGTGATTTGTTTGTAGCTGAACTCTCTATAGGATGGTTTCTTTGTAGCTGATGTCGCTACAGGTGACTTGTTTCTAGCTAATCTCTTCACAGGATGGTTTCTTTGTAGCTAGACTCTCTACAGGGTGATTTTTTTCTAGCTGAATTCTCTCTAGGGTGATCACTTCACAGCTGAACCCTCTACAAGGTGGCTTCTTCTATCTGATCTCTCTACAGTGTGATTTGTTTGTCCCTACAAGGTGACATTTCTAGCTGAGCTCTCTCTTATTTCTAGCTGATCTCTCTACAGAGTAACTTGTTAGTAAAGCTGAAGTCTTTACATGGTAGGTTTTGGTTGTTAAACTCTCTACATGTAGACTTGTTTGTAGCAGAACTTTTACAGAGTGAATTGTTTGTAGCTGAACTTTCTACAGGGTGCATGACTTGTTTATAGCTGAACTCTCTTTAGTGTGACTTGTAATGTTCTGAATCACTACAGCAATATATTTGTAGCTGAACTCTCTATAGGGTGACTTGTTTCTTGCTGAACTGTCTATAAAATTAAATGTTTGCAGGTGAACTCCCTACAGAATAACTTTTAATGTAATAGAATTCTATAATGGAGTAAGTAAATTAGCTGAATGCTCTATTAGGGTGACTGTTCTATTAGAGTATCTCAATCTTGCATTTGCTACACGGAGTTGGCTTTCGAATCATAACTCAGTGGTTTGTAATCCAATTCTTCTGTACCACTGCAAGGACTTTCTATGAAGATCATTCCAGCTATACACTTACTTTCAGCTCATTGCTCTAAGCGGTTTGCCTAGTAGGTGTAAAAACTAATACTTTTTTATTCATAAAAATCGACCGCGTAATTGTGACACAGGTTAGGTTTTGTGTCATATCTCCATGGTCTTTATCTCGATTCCTTTCAAACCAAAAGGCGCTCCTACAGTGGTTACTCCATCTACATAGCAATTTTCAACTCATTCCATGAAGCAGTTTACCCTGTAGGCGTGACAACAAATCGATCTTGTTTTACGCGAATAATCAGTAATAACTTCCGAACCATTCATCAGGTTTGCACCACATTTGATGCTAGGATCCGCCTTTGGGCTCCCTTTCTGTGTGCCTAATGTCAAGGCGATTGGAGTACGCGTTTGCATTTTATAGCAATTTTTGCAAGTGTGCAAAAACACGAAGAAGAAAACGAAGAAAAAAATCGAAAATTTGGCAGCTTGTATCTCAGAAATGGCTGGTGCGATTTTCTTCAAATTTGGTATGTAGACTCCCCTGGCTGGCGGACAACCTTTCTGTAACAAATTTGGTTCCAATCGGATAAGGGATCACCGAGATACAAAAGTGCGAAAAGGACGTTTTCTTTCTGTCAATATACCCATGGTGTGGCGCGCCGGCTTCTTGGGCCACACGACACACTATCGTGTGTCTTGATACTATCATTATGCACACAAACTAACTTAACAAATTAATTAAGTAACCCACATGTATTTCACTATGTTTTGGCAAGATAAACCTCCTTTATGCACTATCACAATTGAAGGAGACTCCCAATCAATTCACTTTGACGACAGCCTACAATCGATTGTGGCATTAGTAAACATATTCCTGTGATATCCATAGGAGATGTCCACTCATATTTTAGTTGGTTCATGTTTTCTTGAGCTGTCCGGCATGACATCCTAATAACTCTTGTTATTTGGGCCAGTTTCCCAAACCCTTTAAATACCAGAACTGTATATGTATCAAAAAAAGCACTTTGATACGAAAAAGAACAAGTGAGTTATGAGAAATTGAAAATATCCAATACATTATATATGGATGCTTCAGATGTACAAACATGTTTACAGCATTAAAACATATACCTGTTCCAGTACAAAACTACTGGGAGCGAATATTATGTTAGATATTAGCATTTTGGCAGGGACTCAGGTGAAGGCGAACCCACTATAGCAAATGTAGCAACAGTGTTATTGATGTGGGCCATTAACCTGTACTGGATGGGTGAATGATCATACTAGCATGGGTGATTGCCCACAGTGGGCTGTTAGCCTACAAATAGTCATGGTACACATTAATCTGTCATGTGCCCATGAGGCATGACAATATATACACTGTATTTATATACTAGTATATTTTAAAATGTACCACTTTCACCTCAAATCAAATGAAAGCCAGTGCATATATATCACATATCGCACTGACTCAAAATGTTAAAGAGATATACGTACTGCTACCAGTGCGTATATCTCGTTAACTTGAGACATTGCACACCTAATAGGAATGCACAATATCATGATATCCGAAATCTGATATCCAGAAATCATCAGATTTCTTTGATGTTATCTTCTTCTCTTATATAGGGAATCAAGAAAGCTGTGATTGTGGGATTCAATTTTAATACATCAACAGTAGTTTGTTTTTTACTTTTGTAAATGTAGCAATTAAAGTGACATAATTAACACTAGTCTCTTAAAATTGCTATATGTGACTGTCTCTGGGAAATCGCCCATTCAAAAGTATCGAGAAACGTCGGTTTTAAATATTCAGAGTATTGTAAATGGCCAGTGGTGGTAGCTATGCATACCAAATTTTCACATGTTTTACAGCAATTTCTTACCTTCCAGATTATCCACTGAAGAAGTAGCCAACAGCTAAGTTTCCTGCCATTTTAGATAGGTTTTAAACTGAGGTTGTCTGTATCAGACGAGCTCCAGAAGGGTGGGGGGTGGGGGCCCTGGAAGGCGGGTAAGATGGTGTTCAAAAATGGAAAAGAATGTGTTGGGATGAATTAGGCCAAGTTATGGGCCATTCAGGGCTAAGAACTGGCTAAAATGAAAGGAAAGTTACAGCACAAGTCATTGTCCAACACCACAGAGCTGCACAGCCACACACAACCATCTCCTGGTTGGCCAGGGCCCCATCAAGACTCCAGACCACTCGTACAGCACACCACTGTGCTTTTAAAAAGCAACCAGCAAAAGCAGACCACTTTACTCTGGTCGACTTTGACAGTGAAATTTGATAGTGCATTCATTAAGCATTGTGTTTGTGTGAAAAAATCAAACTTCCTGTCTTGAGCGATACAAACGGTTCTCGCAGATCCAGTCACATATTACCAAATATGAAATCAAACTATTGTTTGATATTATTAAAATGAATCCCACAATCACAGTTTGTTTAGCAAAATTCAATCCCACAATCACAGCTTACTTGGTTCCCTATATAAGAGAAGGATATAGCAACTAAAGATTTTGCCAATTAGGTGGGTCTACATGTTAAAGTAGAACACATTAGTTATACCATGGGCACTCGTGCTTTGGCTGTATATACGCACTCGGGCCTATGGCCCTCGTGCTTGTGCATATATATCAGGCAAAGCACTCGTGCCCATGGTATAACTATTACTTATTAATTTAAAAATAAAGTAGGGATCCAAGCGATAAAAGTAGTGAAGCAAGAGATGAATGATAGTATTGCAGCATAGCTTGGTGGGAAAATCCCTACAATGGCATGTTATAACAATGGTTTTGTTCAATGCCAAAGTACAGTAGGAATTTTCCCACCAAGCTATGCTGTAATGCCATCATTCATCTCTTGTTTTGCTACTTGTTATTACTTGGGTCCCTACTTCATTTTAAAATTAATAATATAATAGTTTGTTTGGTCTTTTTTTGTTATAACATGCAGCTATACACATGTGACTGTTCTATGTTGCTGTATTAGAGTATCTCAAGTCCAGCCTTTCCTACTGGGAATGTGTCGCTATTTCATTGTGCTAGTATACAGATAGGCCAATAATATCGGAGTGTGTCATCATGAGAGGTATGGTCTCGGTGCTCAATTGTTATTGATCAACCAGAACATGTTAATCAATTAATAGGCATGGCATTGAACCTATCATGAAGTTACAGGTATCTACTGAGTGTAAGCACTTCAATACGTTTGCGGTGTCTATTAAATATGCTGCTCAAAGAAAGTGTTGATAGGAAAAATTAATGCCTCCATAATTATGGTTTCATTGCATGGAGAAGGATGGAGACTAGCCTGATTGAAGTGGGCACACACTCATCGGAATCCCCAAAAAGGCACATCCCACTGGTGAGTTTGTTATTCTGGCATAAAATGGTGGCTTTGTGCTGTTTTGTTTGGCCTCCAGCCTTGTGACTGTAGTCAGGCGAGTGGGCAGGCAGGCAGGAAGACTAAAATCTGAGGTTTAGTGATTTTTTTAAAATTCTATATCTGGCTGCCTATTAGTGCTTCCTTGCTTTTACTGCTGTATTTGATGTTAGATGGACTAATATTATTCCATATAGGTGATTTTCATCATGTAAAATGTCTCTATGATGATTTTTGAAGGTAGTATTTTAGGCGGCACGCATCATTTTTGGGGGATCCCTACTTAAACAGTACTACTGTACTGTTTGATATATATTGTATGCTTTTGATGTATTACAAGTACTGTGTATATATGTGTATACAGGATGAACCTAAAGTTAGAAAGGCTCTTTCAATGAAGTTGCAAGTGAGTATAATCTAATAGTACACATACAGAATTAATAGATGTGTTATACCCATACAGTATTGTAGTGTGGCATACCCTGTAGGAGGGATCATGAATATGTGTTTTTCTGTCCAAAAATGTTACCCAAAATCTAGCCTCACTTTTCTTTCACGACATTGAGTTAGTCATAATTAAACCCACATATTCCTTCAGAGTAATTGAATTTTGACTGCTTGACTGATGCCTTCAGCCAAGAGACCACAGGTTTGATTTCTTCACTGCTTCATCCTGAGACATGCCTTTTCACCAACCACAAGCAGCAGCAGCAGCTACAATGCATGCATTATGCATGGACTTACCTTTGTAGTTCCTTTATGTCCAGTGGCGTAGCTAGACTTTCAGTGATGGTAGGGCCTAGGTGGGGCACACCCTCGCATCAAGTCCACCCATGCAATTATAAATACACAACATACGAGTCCATCTCACTGCGGACTCTTACACATTTATATAAAAATCTTATTAAAGCGCATGGTTGTGCCTAGCTAGCTAAATATACTGCTACACTGCTGTTTCTGCAGCTAATTTACACTGCAACCTACAGTATGCTATTACTCGATCTTCACGTAATTTTACCTAATTTCTTCTTCCACAGCTCTCATGGATTAACTCTTGATCCAACTTTTAATCGGCTATCAACATATCACACATCACCACTGCAGAATTGGAAATCCACTAAACCATAGCGGGCATTAAAATGAATGTGTAGTAGCACGTGCCTCATCACCTCAATAATAGCCGCGTTAATATCATAGGTCTAATCTCCAACCACTATTAGCATCACCATTCACAACCCTTTTGCAGTGGGCATTAAAAGGAATACTTCACTTATTAAACCTTCTTGCACATCTTTTATCAAGAACACCTCACTCAACACCTGTCATAGTAGTAGTATGTTATCACCTTGACTTGATATAATCACATTGCGTACAGACTCTTTTTACTGATACCTTCCCTCCAACTTGCTCACATTTGAACTCGCGATCATGTTATAGTGGGCATTTAATGGAATTTAAAATATTTTTTTCTGTCTGTTGATGTTAGTAATAGCAAAATAACAAAAACTTGTACCTGCAGCGATGATTTTCATATAAAAAGCTGTGTGGTAGCGTTGTGAGAAATCGCCGCATCGAATCACGTGACTTACAACATGTACTGACGGTGGGGCCTGGAAAGCTGACGGTGGAGCACAGGCCCCAGTGGGCCCCAGTTTAGCTACACCACTGTTTATGTCCCATTCTTTCTCCACTTAATACCACATATAGGTGTGGATTCCAGTAGCTAGCAAGTGTGACTTCACTGCAGCTGGCTATATATCACAAGAATTGTCTGTAATTTCCTTAGTGACTGTAGAGGTGCTTCTTGTACTGTTCTTCATTTGTAATGTTGAATAACAGCCTATTAACAGGTAGAACATACTTGAAAACGAAGCACTTCACTTCTCAGTAATTGACAGTCCAGGTGAGAATTCTGCAGAGGCCTTTCTCATGCTGTTCTTGATTTGTAATACTGCTGTATAACAGGTGGAACATGGTTGAAAACAAAGTGGAATGGCCCATTTATTGATAGTTGGGGTATGTGTTTGTAGAATACGGTATGGACAATCACGTGACTGATCTTATTCTAACTGATGCACAACATACAGTAACTATTATTACAAGCACGCATACACTACTACAGTAGAACCTAAGTTATCCGGACTCTCGGTTAACTGAACCACAGAAATGACTGCTCCATTAGAGTAGTGACTGTTCTATTAGGGTAGTCGAAAATACCAATGTTCCTTATGCTATTTTAAACTTATTTGTACACAGTTTCAGAGATATGGACTTTTCAGACTTATGGACCACTCCTGGTCCCAAGGGGTTTAGATAACTGAGGCTCCACTGTACATACATAATATTAACAAATCTGTTTATAGCTCATGTTACAGTGTTAAGTCACTCAATTGTTTTCATGATATGTCTCTCTCTCTCTCTCTCCGGTCATGTCCAGTGTTATTCTTTCCTTTGATGTGGTATGCATTAGTTTACCAGTCATAAACTATGTTATTGTATAAAAAGCAAGCAAACAAATGTAAGGAAATTTTATGGATCATAGAAATAAAAGCTGATGAAACATGGGAGGTTATTTACACTATACTAGTAGAAATTTAATCCCAACTTCATGCAATCATGGCTATATATATTCTGTATAACTGAAATGGGAAATAAATATCCACTAGTATAGCTTTACATGTAGATGATCTCCCTTGTTTCATTTTTTTTTTTAAATTCTATGATCACTACTCAAATATGTGACCAGATTTGCGAAAAGGGGTGTTCCACACACATCCAATTCTATGAACATGGGAGATCATAACTTTGTGTTCAGTTAACATATATATGTACCTGAAATTTTCACCGTCCATTAAGCTAGGTTGGTACTCACTACTGACCACATTTCAAGTCAATAGCTTTTTCCAATCTTAAGTTATTAACTGTCAAAGTTGGTAAATTGAATGTGTGTGTGGAAGACCCCTTTTCACAAATCCGGTTACATATATAGCCAATTTCTAAGTTTTACTTATGCTTGTACTGATATAGTCTTTTTTCCACTTGTGTAATATTTTTATTCATAGTAAATACAGTGTGACCTCAACAATGTGCTTTGCATACTATATTCCATCCTTGTGACTTTGTAACATAGGAGAATAGTGATAAAATGGTTACTTTGTTCCTGATTCTACAGGTGTTAGCAAAGTGGAATCTAGTTCATATTGCATCATTCTTCACTAGGATTAAAGTTAAACAAGCAAATGTAAAGTATTCAAAAAATTAACATTGCATATAATCACTGTACATGTAGTATTAGCTAAGGATTCTATTATAATAACACATATAATTTCTTCCATTCTGGAGCTCTTAAAACATATTATAAACCAGTGGCATGATCGAGTGTCTGTGACTTGTAAAATTACATGTATGTCATAATCTAAGAGATATACAGTAACTATATACGAGTTATACATTGGCGCACTGTGGTGGCTGTATTTCACTGTAATTGCTCTTATCCTTGTTTGATAGAATTGATAGAGACTTAATTATTATTAGGAAAGGTAATAGTTTAGTACCAGCTGCAGAAAATTTTACTGTTAGTACCTGTAACATTTCCCATGTTGTTATAATCATTGCGATAATGTTTCTACTTTGTAATTCTACAATTAAGAAATGAGGTAGAATTTCTGGTATTTTTCATTCCTTTAGCTACATGTAGACAATAGAAACATTAAAAGTTTAAAGTGAAGAAACCAGTCAGATTTTCGTAGATCTGGTCAGGTATCACTTTTCTGTACTTTAGGTGAACGAGATGAAAGACAAGAAGAGATCACTTCAACAAAACCTCAACAACGCTAAAAAGCAAAATGAATCAATTTCAGTGAGATTTTTGAAACTTTTTGTTACAGGATCAGGAGCTGCTGGAAAAACTAGTTTTGTTAACTTGCTATTAAAAAAGAAGTTCAGCAAAGATCACCACAGTACTAGTGTTGTGCATAGCAGTCACAGAATATCTATCAAAGTTTCTGCTTTTCAAGAATCTCATGAAAAGGTGATGTGGACTGAACTCAGCTCTGATGTTAAAATAAGCCTTCTTCAGTCAGTGTTGCTTCCAACAACCATTACACCACCTTCTTCACCACCTGTTGAAAGGAAGAACCAGACTCAAATCAATGCACCAACTTCACCAACAGATACACTTAACAAGTGCAAAACTTTTATGCAAGAAACCTCCTTTAAACGTCGAGTTGCTGGATTGTTTGCAAAGCCAGTAAAATACTCGAACTTGCACACTTTTCAAAATATAGTAGACTCATCAATAAAATCTCCCACTTTGTTTCCTCAACCAGGAGAAGTAATAAACGTCATCACCTTGTTGGATACTGGAGGTCAGCCACAATATATCCACTTGTTGCCCACAATCAATATTTACCCAACGGTCACATTTGTTGTACATGATTTATCCAAAAGCCTTGATGATCACGTGATGGTAGAGTACAGTCAACATGGCAAGCACGTATTTACACCATATCATTTGAGCTACTCTAACCGGGATATGATCAAGCTATTGATGTCATTTGCCAATGATTCAATAGAAAGATCACCTCCTATAATCTCACATCTAGTTACCACTGCTGCTACAACTAACACCTCTTACATTTGTTTGGTGGGTACTCATGCAGATAAAGTTTCACAAGTACATATGATAAATACAGCAAATGAGTTAGCTGTTACAGTTCGTAAAACACAATGCAAAGCTGCTGTATGGCAAACAGAAGAAGGCAGTGTTCTTTTTTCAGTTAATAACACCACCGCTGGTAATGATGAAAATGAGGATCCTCTAGCAAACACAATTCGAGATAGAATTGAAACTTTAGCAGCAAAGAAAGAAGTTTATGAATTGCCCATAACCTGGGTGTTACTGGAGCTAGAAATACAGCAGGTGTGTTCTGATGCACAAAAGCCCTATATTTTATTTGATGATTGTGTTGCATTGGCCAGAGATACAGGCTTGATTTCAGATAAAGAAGAAGTCACAAGTTTCTTACTATGCCATCATCTATTGGGTGTGTTGATATACTTTGCAGAAGTCCCAGGATTGTGTAATTATGTCATTATAGATCACCAGTGGTGGTTTGATAAACTGAACAGCATCATATGCCTCACCTTCCAGCAAGCTTCTTGCAACCATCAAGCTGTACAGATATTAAAGTATCAAGGACTTTTTTCTAAAAGTCTTCTTCAACATGTTGACTGGAAAGATGACATAAAACAAGAATTCTTTTTGGATTTGCTTGTTCACTTGAATATCATAGCTCCTGTTGGTGCATTAGAAAGAAGCATAGAAGGACAGTATTTTATACCCTTTCTTTTACCTGCTTATAGTTTACAACAATGCAGCGATATTTTGAAAGAATATGGATGCATTCAAGGGCAGCCACTATTAATCCAGTTTCAGTCAAGTCTCCTACCAAGAGGATTATTTTGCTCTCTTATAGTTGAACTGATACATCATTCACCTAAAGGCTGGCATCTGCATTTCTCTCACGAAGAGACATATCACACTTTCAGTAATATGGTTTCATTCAGTTTACCTGATGGTTATTCCTTGTCCTTGCTGGACAAAGTGTCTTATCTTGAAGTACAAATTAGACATTTTGATGATGCTTCTCACTTTTCCATACATTGTCATGTGAAAGTTTACAACCATTTAGTATATGCTCTCACAGAAGTTTGCATTAACTTGAATTTTAATCATGAAAGATTGCAGTATGGCTTTTTGTGTCAGTGTGGTAAAACCACTGCTGAAGGCCATATTGCTGTTTTGCCAGAAACAATTTCTTCTACTACAGTTTACGCTGAGTGTAGTATAAACAGCGTGTTCCGCATGAAATTGAACTCTTCACAGTTGATGTGGTTTTTCCATGAAAGTTATCCAGCAACTGCAGTTGGTAAGTACTTTGAAAAGTTTTGTATAATTATAATTTCATAAGCAAATATTATTAAGGAATTGCTATTCTGTTGATATTTTTCTAAATTATGACAGCAAAATTTGATAGTGTGTTCGTGTAGCTTTGTGTTAGTGGCTGAAAATCAAACTTGCTGTAAGACCAGTTCTCCAAGACTCAGTCATTCAATGTACTGCACTTCATACTATGACATTGCAGTGCATTACCAGAGGAGGTTGGTCACGCGTCATCAAACATCTCGTGATCTCAAAGAAAAGTTCAACCCATTCAACCCCAACACCTCAGTATTGATATGAAGTATTCTGATGCACGAATTAGTATCGATAAATTATGGCTCCCAGCGCCCTTCATTCAGCCACGAAGCATGCTGTGTGGCTTTCTTAGCCAAGAAACAAAGGATAAATCATGAATACTTCCCATGGATGTGACATAAAGGGAATAAAATGCCAACACCTATTTCAAACGCCATTTTTAGTTGTGCAATAATACGCATCAATATGTCATAGGGCTATGACACTTGACCAACCTCCTCTGGTGCATTACAGAATATCTGTTAATGAATTCTATAGTTGGTACGTGATCACCTGAGCCCCTGCCAAATATAATAATATCAAAGAAGTGAACACATGTTCACTCCCAATGTTTTTAAGCATGTTTTCATGTTGTAAACATGTTTGCGTGCCTGAATTGTCCATACTAAATGTATGGGATGTTTTTAAAGTATCATAACTCACTTGTTCTTGCCCATATCAAAGCACTTTTTTGACTATTAATCCTGGCATTTAAAGGACTTCACAGCAATACCAAATGTTAGGGCAGCTGGCCCATGTAACAAGAGTTATTAACAAGAAATGAGTGCTCAGGTGAATGTGAACAGACTTTAGATTAAAGGTAAATATGGCTGCTTAATGGTTATTAACATACAGAATTAAGTGTTCATTTTGCAAAACAAGCAAATTTTAAATAGCCAATTTAATATAATTAGATATCATTGTTTACAGAATACGACTGCACAATTCATTCTTCAAAACACTGCCAGCAAGAGGACCACAAAAAATATAATTAATTATTCATGCATGTCTTATTTTGGACTTCACTTAAAAGCATTAGAATATTTATATATTAAGTGTGTTGTTGTAATGTGATACTGTACTGGTGTGATTAAAATATGTACATATGTTTGGGGATAGACTCACCTGCTGATGTGGCATTGCAAAAAGACCCATCACCTGGCAAGGTACCTGATCAACCAGCTATCGAAAGTATGTAACATGGGCAGTTTGCATACAACATAATTTTTTCCCAGATTGACTGTGTTTAACTTACTTCACATACAGATATATAGCATGCTATTATAATTATGCATCTATTTGTTGTTTTAATAATGTAGGGCCTGCAATGAGGTTACTACATGAGGTGGTGATTCCCAGAATAGCAGCTGACTGGAGTTTGGTGGCTGATTATTTGGAGTATGAGGTGGAGGACAAAAAGTTGATAAGAGAGAAGTGTCACCATAATCCACTGAAATGTTGTGTGGAACTGTTGGAAGATTGGCTAACTAGTGAAAAAGGTGTTTCCCCTAAGTCTTGGTCCAAGTTTATTAAAGTTCTCAGACAGATTAAAACTCTTACTTCAACAACAGAAAAGATTGTTCAAGACTTGGTAAAAGCAGGAGTGTTTGTCTAGCATTTGAAAATGTAAATTAATTAAATGCATTCCCTATCTACATGCACTTACACATACTTCATTATTATGCACCTAATGACAATGTCAGTACAAGCAGCTTAATTATATTTTTAGATACAAGAACATCTTTTAGTGTACAGCACTGTAGCACTCAGGAATAGTTAATTGATACAAGTATTTACATGGACTACAGGGGCGTAGGGAGGGGGGGGTTCCAAGGGGTTCAGGAACCCCCCACCCCCCTGTAAAATTTAGACTTCTGAGTTTACAACAGGACCCTATAAACACACCATTAAGTATGGCAGGATAAAATGAGTGAGTAATGGTGTATGGCACAGCACAACAATTGATAAAACTTGCATTCATCTCTCAGGGAAGGATTTACAGAGGTAACATGAGCCCTCTTGAAAACTTGTTAAAAAAATCGATATACTCTAAGAGCAGTCAGATATATACTCTAAATAGAGCAGTCACGTATACTCTAATAGAACATGCATAAATATCCATAAAGGAATTTCATTTAGTGAGTTTTTCAGACATTCTAACATTTAATAAATGCAAAACTGAGCATGACCTTATACTGCTATAGCTTTGGTGTGCAATATAGAACTCCAATAATTATCACTTGGGCATGTGAAATGAATCCATGCTATGCATATTTGTAGTTATAATGGTTTGATTGTAGGTCATTCCATTTGTATCAGTGGATTCTTGGTTCCTATACCAGTGGAATAACTATCTATGTACGTATGTCTCTATGTATTATGCTGTCTGTTTCCACTAGGTAGCTTTATCTCCCAGGGACACTTATATGCATTATAATTAGCTAATGTACTTTTTTGCATAAAATATAGCAATTTGCTGAGTTTTGATTCATTAAAATATTGAAAGTCTCTCAGCGGCTGGGGGCTGCGCCCCAGATCCCTGCTTCTGGTAATTCAATACTGCTGTTGGAATCCCCCTTCAAAAAATCCTGGCTACGCCCCTGGACTACATTGATTTTAAAATTGGTTAATTGTGCACCAATATAAGTATGTACCCATTTTAAAAGGCAGTTATTGCAATACTAGAGTTTAATTTCCCAAAATACAACAAAACAATCATACAACTAAAAGTCCCACATATACTAAGCTTTTCAATGGTTGTTAGTAGACAGCAAAGTAATTGAAGGATGATCAAAGTTGCTAGCAACAGTAGCAGTAGCACCAATACCAGCAGATAATTGGGCACACTAGTGTTGACATTATTAATTTTTCCTTATCTGTCAGAGTACATGTGTGTGAGTCCCACTTATCATTTGTGATTGTGCCTGTAAACAAAGGGCATGTGCATGGGAACATTATGTTTGCCTGCTCTTTCAAACTTTCATGACCCATAACTTTTTTTTCATACCTTAGTCATGTAATTTGCCCTTGTTAAAATAAACATTAAATGGCTTTAATTTAAAATGCAAGTTACAAAATGTACATATTCTATCTCAGTACTGAGATATAATGTGTTATGTGAAAGGGAGCAATTGTGCCCACAGTCACTATTTTCACAGGCTTGGTCTTACTTGCTCCTTCTTCTGCTGCTTGGATTCTGGTTTCCAATTGCTTAAAACAATTTCTTGGATGAGTGCTATGTCAGTACAGAATAATGGACTTTAAAAGCCCAATTCATCTGAAACAATCATGTGTTTTAGTATTTCAGTACTCTCCTCATGGATACGACAATGAGAACAGCCTAACATTAGGCATTCCAGCACGATTTTTAAATTTTGGAAAAATGGAGTTTTATATAATTAAATGATAAAGTATTGATTGCCAATCTCAGAAACATATAGTTTATTGGGTTGGAATTGGCTACTTCGGCATGCACAGTGCTTTAAAACTGAAAAAGGTACATTTTTCTCTGGGGCTCCCTACATAGAAAAGTGGCATAATTGAATCAGGAAGCCATCTAGCAACCTGAAACTGCAGTTGCTTCTAACTGCAAGTTTGTACATGTAATGAGAGTAATTTCGGGGTCTATTGGATCTCAACAATCTTTGTATGCTTTGTGGTGAGTAAATACTGTATGTTTCACCTACTGCGCTACCCATAGCGGGCATAGGCAAGTGGCTATCTCAAGTAAGTAGCTAAATTAACGATTAAGTTAACAACTTATAAAGGTAAACAACTAAATTGGAGGTGTCACAATGATGCAACAATGGCTATGGAGTTATGAATTCAATTATGGTATTGTTATGCTGACTTTGAAATGGTTTATACTTTTGCGCTGGTGAGTGGTGACACAACCATCAGTAAATGTTGTGTAGCTGAAAATTGCTTACCCGAGTAAAGTAACTACATAATACTTTGACGTAAGCATCATCACCTTCCATCCGATGGCAGTAGGTTTTTTAAAGTTCAAGGTATTCCGCTTGAAAGATTACAAAACGACACAGAACTGATGATGATTACAATTTGTGACTGGGTTTTGGAAAAACGATCCAAATCGCACATTAGAAGTTTCGAGACTAAACGATTTTAAAAGAATTCAAGTCAGTATATATAGCTAACTTTCCAACCGCAAGGATAGCAAGCACGCGTATGAAATTTACACAAAAGATGCATCAATCTAATACCTTTCATACCACTTCCAGTTCTTGTAGCTAGCTGCTTGCAGAGTTTCCCGCCAAATAAGATAAAAAATCTGAGCAGTTGGACGAGCGAAGTAGTTTCACGAGTACTCAGAGATGGAAGGTGGGGTGGGGAGGGCAAGAGATAGACTTCAAAATGGAGGCAGACCACGATTGGAGCCCAGACACGAGATTCAGTACAGGGCTGTGGTGGCTCCTTAGCAGCTAGCTAGGCCTGCCAACTCTCACGGGTTTACCGTGAGTCTCACGGTTTCACTACCCTGCTCAAGGGCAGCAGATCGAATCTCACGGATTTTGAGGCCTGCTAACTCTCACTGTTTCACTAACCTTCGTTGGATAGAATCTCACGGTTTGTAGCGCGAATGTCACGGATTTCAAGTTTAAAAAGTCGAGACCTTTTTTTTTTTTTTTTTTTTTGGTCTCA
Source organism: Dysidea avara (assembly GCF_963678975.1). Lineage (NCBI taxonomy): Eukaryota > Metazoa > Porifera > Demospongiae > Dictyoceratida > Dysideidae > Dysidea > Dysidea avara. The sequence goes on along the minus strand of NC_089275.1, from coordinate 43,184,146 downwards.
GCATAGCATCTACCAGTTTTTTTTTACTACACACTGCAATACTACAATAAAGGTACAGAAATCTCAAGATTTTTTTACTTTCCAGGTTGGCAGGCCTGCCTTAGTGGCTGATATGTAGCAAAATCAACAGAAAAAACGTCTGGTGAACATTATTGTCTGGCCATCCACCAGTATACCACTGATTCTTGCCAAGCCAGACCCTTCACAAGATCAGATACTGCCATTCGAGGTCTCTCACCACCCAGAAAAGACGTCTGTTAAAACCAGCCTCAAGTAGTTTGTGTATAGTCTAGTACTGAGTGTCAAAACTACAAATGAGTAGTATGATAGTGTGGCTATCCACTGGTGGTGTTAGTTTGATTTTGCCTCAACAGGCTGATCTGTGATTTGGATCGGTTTTGTAAAATCTGGTCACATTTGACAATTACATGTACAATAAGGGGTCAGGGGTTTACTTAATAATTAGATGTAATGTGCACAATAAAACTAAGATTTCCATGGCGATCAGCGTGTGAACAAACCCCATAGCAATGTTCATCCCCATTGGAACTCAGGTGATGGAGCAATCCCCTGCAAGTTGTTACTTTGTGCAGCTAGGGTTCTATTGGGGAATATATACAGAGAGTTTCTAAATTAAAAAATCTCGGACACTGGAATGCCTACTAACAGATAGTCACCAAAGCTGTCTGTGGAAGAGAGCCAAGTGCACAATGGAGAAAGTGGAAAACAAGCCACATACATAATCCAACAATGAATTCTGGACCAGGGATGGCCAAGCCAAGTTAGGCTCTAGGAATATAGCTTTAAACCAGCCACTGCTTGTACCAGAAGGATGTGCCAAAGCAGTTAAATGTGCCTGATCCCTAATACCAAGAGAAACATACAGGTTATCAAAGATACTGACGTTGGTCTAATACGTAGATGTGTTTAACAAAGAGATGTGGTTATCATGATAAAAACGTGCCAAATGTGCCAGGACCTGTACACATCCACCTGATAAACACACGACTAGACACCTTATAGACAGTGTGCTAAACCAATACCACAACAAAAATCAGTAAACTGTCCAGTGTACTTTCTACTCTAGAGACAAGTTGACTCAATATTGATGGGACACAGTGCATCATACTACTGTCTGGGATTCTTGTAAACAAGGTACTTAGCCTGAATTGAATCTGACCACATGTGTAAACTACATGTTTTAACAGATATTAATTTGTCAAATTATTCAATTAAATAGAAGGGGAATTTGCTTGTACACTTAATACACACATATAAGAGTGTCCTAATACATGTGTGTTTCATTTGTACCATTTAAAAGCATCTGTGATGTTCAGTCTTCCTGCAGTCGTAGCAAGTGTTGCAAGTTTCTGGGTGTTGAGTGCAGCATGGAGCATTGAAGTGACTGGACAAGTAGAGCTACTAAATCATTCAGAATATTGTTCTGTTAATGATTCTGTCATCAGAAACAAAGTTAACAGAAATGAACTGTTCACCATCATCAATAATACTGAAGATTGGCTAATAGCTACTGATGATATTACTAGGTTTGTGATACCAGCTACAAACATATCAGATTGTGAAGATGATGTCTACAATCCTGACATTGTTATATATGCTGTACAGACCTCCATCTATGCCATCAACTTTCTATTGGCCACTTGTACCATTGCTTTACACTTGTACTTTAAGGAGCTGCGAACCGTGTTTGGTGTATTGATTACCATGTTCTGCTTTGTTCTTAATGTTGACCATATAGTAACATTTGTCCACAACAGATATCAATTCACGAACAAAGTCAACAATGGTGATATCTGTGCTACATTTATATATATAAGGGGAATTTTGACATTCCTCTACCACTCTATAAAGTTTACTATTTTATTTCATTTTGCTTACCTGATGTACAACAGTTACAGGATAAAATCTGACGGAAAGAGATTCAATAAAAAGCTGATGAGTAAATACATTATATTTATCATTTCTCTGACCACTATCTATACAGTGGTGGTAGTCCCATATGATCTCACTGTGACCAGAGATGCTTTTGACACTGAAGATGGATATTGTACTATCAACTTCCTTGATGATGGTACAGCTGTTATAATCTTCATTGTGCAACTCTCGATGATATTTGTCATAGAACTAATAACATTTGGTATTGGAATACTGTTTTACTTTTTGGTCAGTAAGCGCTTTTGCGAATTAAAATCCAGTGATATTCGAGTGTGTTTCATACTGGTATCCACAGCTGGACTGAATACTCTCTTCTTTCTGGTGTCTTACTCGCTGAGTGGTGGCTCTAGTGATATCACATTTCTGGCGAGCTCCATTGGAACATTTGTGGAACAGTCAATACTACTAATAATATTTTTGACATCAAAGAAAGTCAAAAGTGCTATTAGTTCTATGGTGACTACTTCTACTCAGTAACAATACTGGTAGTTTTTTTGTATGCTATGTCGTATATTTTGTACTTTATAATGCTGCCATATTATATGTAGTGGTGTACCGATAATCGGATCGGCTACAATATCGGCCACCGATATGGTATATTTTTTTTACCAATATCGGTATCGGTACAGAACAGCAGGAGGACCGATATCGCTAACGATATTTATACAGTATAGAAATAGTTCGTACATAAACGGATTATGCATTGGTTTTCTACGTTATCCATGTGGGTCTGGCTTATTGTTCACTCTTTACTACTGAACAAGCGCTACGCTACGAGAAGCCATATAAATATATGCGATTCTAGTGTTTGTTGCTGGAAAGCTTATCACAGTCTTTACAAATGAAGTAGTTATACTAGAGTACCTTTGTAATAAAAGAAGGATCACAGGATAACCAAGGACACTAGCTGTACCAGCTTTCTCATAAGCCATTAGAATGCGGAGTAATGCAGAAATATTCGTTTAAGGCTTCATGAGAGTATACATAATAATGTTTGTGGGTGCCTAATTGTCTGGATTGCACAGTAGAAACCCAAGTTATATACCACCACAGGCAGAGTATAGCAGTGAATACATGCACATGTTGTTGTTGAAGGGTAGGTGAATGTACACTTTTGTTTGCTTAAATTATTAATGCAAATATCGGATCGACTATCGGTTATCGGCTTCTTTTGGTTGCATCAATATCGAATATCGGTACATGCCAAAAATCCATATCGGTACACCTCTAATTATATGTACCTATGATGTATGCAGATGCACTTATTGTACTATAGTACAATCTGCATACATTGTCATCTACAGTGTTTATTGGACCTGTAACATCTTATTTGAATTGTGAGCTGAAAGCCATATTTGCAGTTGAGCTCATAATTAAAAATACACATTGCACATCACTGCTGAATATAATATAATATAATATAATGTAGAGCAGTTTTACTGTAACCATATAATAGGGGTGCAACTGTAACATGATTTCATGTCAACAATAAGATTAACAATCATGTACAGTAATTCCTTATAAGACTATATTCGTATACAAATTCTGTAGGAGGAGAGAGATTAATTTCCTAGTCACTATTAGAGACAGCATAATATTATGAAATAGCTAGTATACTATGGTTTCCCCATTAGCTTTAAACTTTTTCATGGATGGAATCTCTCCATGCAGTGCCATGAAATTCATAGACCCATGAAACCATCCATAGTATCCCATGAAATCACTTTGTACATTCCATGGAAGTGATTTCATATTTCATGACAAAGACATGGACATTTCACGGCATATTTTCTGATAGTGCACCCACAGAGACCATCCAAGTAATACACAAGTAACATTCAAGTGATACACAAGTAACCTATAATATATATAATATTTTAGGCATACCAGTGCAGTGCATCACTTATATGCAGGCTGATATAGAATGTTGACTTGGATTCTATAAGCCCATGGGTCTTCCATAAAGTTTAATTAGTCCCAAGCACTGGAGATGCTAATTAAGACGAGCCCATCATCATCCTTATTGCACCACCACCACATTCTTCTAAGCCAAGGTCACAAACTCACTTACCTCTGTTGATCATATCAGTGAATTCCTCTCTGACACAAAGTAGGAGGTGGTTGGGATATTTCATTTTAGCATATCTAAGTACAGTTAATATAGTTGCTAGACTTTATTTATTATTTTTTATTATTAACACTTTACAGTGACCAGCACTGAAGATCTACAACAACATGTGCTGCAGCCTTAGGATTACCTAACCTAGTTTCAAGGACTTAGACTTAATGACTGACTGTATGACTTTGAATAGGTGATACGTATCTACATTTTCTCTGATCTCACTCAATGATACATATAATAGTTATTATTGAATTGAAGTCACCATATAAGTGAACCCTTATAATGGATATACATATACATGAAATTGACAAGGAGAAAACATCCTGACTGCCTGGAAGACTCCTATAAGTGCTTGAGCATTAATTGGATGACTGCAGGTTCAAGGCTGCCCAGGTCCAGTCATGGATTTTTTCTCCTTTCTCCACCTTTTCAAACATACTTTATGTAACAACTTTAAACAGGCTGTAGGTCCTACAGACCTTAAAGCCTTAATAAATAAATAAATAAATATACATAGCAAAAAGTTATTTGTAGATGTAGTCATTATCACCATGTACAAAATTAATGATGTCATACAGTAACAAGTACAATAAAAAACTTAGGAATTTTAAACCAGAGTATAGGGACAACATAGCACCACGATAAAAGAACTGAAACAAGCTGGATTGTAGTAGTATGTAATGTCCAATAGTTAAAACACTGCAAATACCCCTACTGTGCTGTGGAGATGAAATGCACAGTAGGGATATTTGCTTCTTATTGTTTTACAACAATTGGAAATTACATACTACTCCAATCCAACTTGTTTCAGTACTTTTTATCGTGGTACTACATTGTCCCTACTCTAGTTTAAAATTCCTAATTTTTTCTTATACTTTTTTGTGAACTTTTTTCTGCAAGTTCTTCACCACTAAACACACTGTATAATAATCTAACTGGATTTCTGAAAATAGATCTTTAACACTAATCCATGGGAGCTGTATATAGCCCTAAGACTTTTCATCCATTTAGCAATGTTGGTGCTAACTATTGATCAGATTTGAAGTCATCAGTTTCCTTCAATCTGTCTGAAGTTATGAATCGTTAAAAGGTTTGCAAATTGGATGTGTACGCGGAAAGACCACTTTTCACAAAACCGGTCACAATTATAGTTAATGACAGCACTATAATTGTATGAGCATATGCAAGTAGTCAGCAAATCTTTGCTGATTAGCTAAAACTATACAGCACACCACAATTACTGCTAAAGTGTATTGACTTAGAAGTTTATCAAGTTATTTAACTTAACGCAAGGTTCACTCACTAAATTTGCTTACATGCTATTAGTAGCACTTACGTAGCAATAGCTCTATGTGGTTTGACACATCATGTGAAGAAATACAAAGCAAATCATCAAGGAAAGCATGCTACCAATCCAGATAATGATGAAGAAAAGAAGAGAAGCAGCTAGTCAGCAGGGGGGAGTCAATGGATCCCCTGATGACAATTTTTTCTTCAATTCGATAAACTATGATCAGTTTATCAATCAAAGAAACACTTATTACAATGACAAAACAGTGAAAACACTTACTGTTTACAGCAATAATACTTCAAATATCACTTGAAACTGCTATCTTTCTGTGATAGTCGCCTCAAAAATAATTATCATCTTTATCTTCTACAGCTATTACAACAACAGTTAAAGGCTTCAGTTGCATTTCTAAAGGCCTAAATGGTAAGATTTTACAGTGAAACATTGCTGGGAATAGAGTGGAGCTTCTCCTTTTAGAATCCTGGATCCGTGCCTGTAGTGAACAGTGTTGGTCACAGCAAACATTCAGAAATGCAAGTAGTTAACACTTTGCTAAAAGTAAAACACTTATCTCTGATGATAATGGACAGCTCACTCAGCACTGCAACATCTACAACACGTGTCCACGGGCTTACATATTATGCAATACTATATTGCATAATGTTGTGTAACATGTAGCCATGCCTGTGGATGGAAGCCCTACTATCGATGAAGAACCTTCACAGATGGAAGCCCTACTATCGATGAAGAACCTTCACGAAGGATAAGCGAATTTTGAAACGTTTTTGTGAATGAAGTAGGTCTGTAGTTGTACCCAGTTTTCAGCTGTGCTTGTATCAGGCAGGCAGTAGAAAATTCCGTTTAGTAAATTTTTTTAAATTCTGTAGCAACTCTACAAAAATGTTTCTGGCCAATCTGAAGGTACTTTTGGGCTTGATTTTACCCAACCAATATTGTTGTGCAATTGTGAGGAAAAATCGAGGCTGGTTTTTGGGTGATATTTTATCGCTGACACCTTCATCGTCCCAACTATACAGTACTGTCGTATTGTATGATATAAGTCAGTGCTCCTGAAGACAAAGCGAGCACCCCACAGGAGACTGTGGCATGTCTCATGGATGTAGGTATGGCACCTATTATTCACATACATCACACACACACACACACACTAGGGACCCGCCGATTATGCTCATAATTTTACCTATTATACTATGCTGCACTGCTCAAAAATTTATCTAATATGCTTAAATTTATGCTCAATACTTACCCATTATGCTCAAATTATGCCCAATAATTTATGCCCCAGTTCTCATGCTCTGCTAATAAATTCCAATTTATGGATAAATGATAAGTGGATAAATGATAAGTGGCTGAAGCACAAACTTACTTGTCAAAATGCATATCACAGAAAAGATCGATATACTCTAATAGAACAGTCAGCTATGTGATTGTTCTATTAGAGTTACTGACTGTTCTATTAGAGTATATATCGATCTTTCTGTGATTACTATTTTGATAAGCAAGAATTCATACTATTTCATAAATATTCTACCTATTATGCTAGCATTAGGCCAATGAAACTTGATTACCAGTTTCTCGCTCAGATTTTTGAAAATTTGATGCGGGCGGGCGGTTATTATTCATTATTCATTATTTTCCAAAAGGCATCCCAAACATGAAGATTTCTGCCAAAAAAGTGAGTCTATATTGATTACTCCTGCTAAAATACGTTACTAATCCATATAACAAGTGATTTTTCCATAAGAGTATAGCTCATTGCTCCATTAGAGTAAAAGTGACTGCTCTATTAGAGTATTTCAATCTGAAATACCAATAATGAAATTCCATGCGGGTGTATCAAAAGCATGCGGGCGATGACGCGAAACTGCTAATCAAATTTCATTGGCCTTATGCTCAATGCTTTCAGACACCTATTATGCTCATAATAATGCCAGCATAATCGGCGGGTCCCTAACACACACACACACACACACACACACACACACACACACGCACGCACGCACGCACGCACACACACACACACACACAAACTAAGCAAAGAAAAAAAGGATGGCCTTTTTATTTGGTTACTCAATAATTACACAATCACTCCTACTGAGATACCTTGGTACTATACTTAGAGGCTAGGTGTTGGTGCAGGCTAACTCTAGATCTCCTTGGACAGCTACAGGACTAGAACAGGGGCAAATTTAGGATTTACAAAGGGGGGGCTAACTCAAGTACTAATCTCCTTGTGCAAAACACACCTCTGCAAAGCATGCTGGTCTGGGGGCATGCCCCCCAGGAAATTTAAAAAAAATTGATGCTAGCTACATGCTGCAATTTGGAGACATTTGTATGCTGATGGTCTGGCAGCAACCTGTGCTGCCAGCCTACTTCCCTTAGATTAGGTATAAGCTCTGCAGCATTTGTTAATGAAATTAAGTTCAGACAACCAACACCCTCTCACAATTGCACAACAACAGGTACATATTAGACTAATAATGTGATAGAAACTGGAAAATTTTGAAATTTGAATGATACAAGATTTAATCTGAGAGCATTTTCAGTGGTATGTGTATACTTAAATTACATATTACCATAAGTATAGGTGAATCAGTTATGAATGAAGGCCCTTTAAACACTTCATTGTATGTATAGACACATCTTTAGGTGCAGACAGATATGGAAAAATTCCATAGCAGAACTAACTATTATGTACGTATCTGCTGAATGTTCTCATTAGGTGACTGGAGTATCTTGATCTTGTGCACATCCAATGCTGATCCCATGCAGTGATCCAGGCCCTTGCTGTATAGCCTTTAGCACAAATCAGGTGATATTGCCTTGAATAGATGGTTATAATGATTTAATGAGTTTCAAGACTCACGGTAGTGAGTCGCGATGCCAAGAATAGCACAAAGCGCGCGCCCACAATAATAAACACGCGACCACTGCTGTGAGTCATTTACATGGGGGATCGTTACGCAATCTTTTAAAATCCGCGTGGCGAAATCTCAGCCTTACTAAAAGATTCCGCCTTGAAACCAAGGGCATGTAACCTTTGTATAATGAGTAACTACCACACGAAAAGTCAGGCGAATTGTTGGAGTAGTTTGTTCCATCGCCCACCCATTTACCATGCGTTAATTAAATTATTTATTCAAATGTGCATCGTTCTTTTTTTCATTTTCTTCGTCATCGCATCCCAATGAAGCGATTTTCTTTCAACCATGAAGTCGTATTGTAAAAAGGCTGCAGCTATCAGGGGCTTTTTACACAATGTAGCTATCTGTACATTTAATTTCGCTAAAAGTTGTTTGTTAGTTTATGAGATCGCTTTTGTGCTCTTTGAAGATTCAAACTTGCCGCCATGACGTCGAGGTGTGAGGCGCCCGCCTCAATTCCTAAACAATGTGGAAGTGGGCAAGGTCATTAGCCATAGCGAGCTGGCAACTCTTGGTTTAATTGTGAGCAGTCACTGATTTGTTTTAATTTCGCCACGGTATGCTTCCACTGACTCGTCAACGTGACTCCGGCCCATGCAGGGCCGTACATTGCTATAGCCAGCTGTTTCATACCCGCTGTATATATATATATATTTATGATTGTAAAACTCACAAATTTGAGTATAAAAACAATGTCTTTAGATTATTAATTACTGTTTTTCATTGAATGTGTCAGTGATGATTGAAGAATACTATCAAAATCATTTAGAGAAAAAATATCATTGATTGGTAGTTGATTCCATAGGGTAATTGATCTTGGGTAAAAACTAAATTTGTATGCATCAACAGTAGCAGATGGTTTGATGAATTTATCCTGGTTTCCTCGTAAACATCTTGTAGAATGTACAATATAACTGGGGATAGGAAGCTCTACTAGGTGATTGACAATCTTGTAGAACATCAAGAGACGAAGCCTTGTATGGTGGTACACTATGGATTTTAACTTTAGTGAATTTAGGATATGTGATATACTACTTAATCTGCCGTAATTTGACACAATAAAACGAGCAGCACGCTTCTGAATAGCTTCTAGTTTATTGATGTAGTATTGCATGTGTGGGGACCAAACTGTCGCAGCATAGTTTAAAATTGGTAGAACAAATATCTTGTAGGCATCTAGCTTAACTCTTTGGTTACAGTGTTTCAGATTTCTTCGTAAGAATGCTAAAGTGTTATTAGCTTTTTGGCAAACAGTGTCCACATGATGGTTGAATGTAAGCATGCTATCAAAATTGATACCCAAGTATTTAGCATTTACAACAGGATTCAGTTTTTTGCCATGGAGGGTGTATCCCGTAATGTAAGGATTATGTTTTAATGTGATTGTTAATATCATGCATTGATACAGTTGAAGTAATTTACTGCTACATTACCCGTGCACGTCTCTAATCCCGCCCCAGCCTGGCCTTCAGTGCCTGTAAAACTTCAGTGTTGACTTAAAAAGCCAGCATCAGCACATCACCTTTCAGTCACAGCTCTTCGTAGACCCTCCTGCAACCACCCACAATTGTAGAAACTCTTTAATGATAGCATGATATATTGTAATAGTAAACATTTACATTATGATAAAATGACTACAATAGCACAAGAAGCCAGATACACTAGTGTTTGGCTATGAAGTACCACCAAGAGTTCATAATATAGTAGTGGGGTCTTGGTAGCTACCACATATTTTTTTCTTCACCATTTGCGTGATTTGTCCATTGACCATAAACTCACCCGCCAACAGTCACAACATCAGTATCCACCCTGCATATACAGAAAGGGATACAGTATGGTAAGGCACAGCTAACTAAAAACATGTAATCATAGTCACACTAACATGTCAACAAACACTTACTTCCACTATTATGATTATTGTTAAAGTGAGCATCCAACATAGTCATTCCCAAGATGTATATCAGCATACTGCAGCAATTGATGACCAATAATATTATTTTGGAGTATATTACTTGGCTTCTTTTGTGGTTCTCACCTACATTGTTGGCATAACAACTTTTGTTGCTAGGAGACATATAGACTAGGAGGGACTAATGGTTATAGCATAATGGTAAACAAGTTACAACAGCAAAGGAAATTTTAATAAACTAGCAGTGATTGGATAGTTGATAGATAAACGTAGAAGACAATTTGTAGTTTTTTCCAGTCCTGATTGTTTGAGGATGAGCACATTAGCTGAAAAAAAGCAAGACAAATTAAATTTCAACACAAGCTTTATGATGCAAACTCATTATGCACCTACCAATGTGTTACCCTACCACCCCCCCTTGGATGTAAGTGGGGCTTTACAAGGCGAATTTACATGAAACTGCTGCTTCACTATGGGGCATTTGACAATCATTCAATGTACCACTCTGCGTGAGCAGTTCAAAGGCATCGCCAGTGCCATAATTTGTATATTGCACTGCTGCAGACCGCAGCAAGTGCATTATAACTTATAACGCACTGGTTGCAGTTTTGTAGACCACAACGAGTGCATTATAAGTTATAATGCACCGACCGCAGTGCAATATACAGATATTGCACTGGCTGCGGTTTTGTGCAGCATAGCACAAGTGCTGGTGGCGAAGATCACTACGACACCTCACCTAATAGGTGGAAAGACACTTCACAGATCACTCGAATTCTTTTATAGCCCGACATGTAAAGGTCGATTGTGGGCCATAACGCCACCAATACGTATAATGTTTACAAGCAGCCAATGGCAATCGAAAAAGCCAACGCGGGTGGCCACAACTCTAGTCTACATATATATAAACGTACTTATACACCTTACTAGTCTGGTGCCATCTTAGCCCAGATTAAACTGTAGTCCACTTCGACAATGACTCAATAAAACAAATATATTCTAAATAATACTAACCTTTACGTTCGATTGTGGTAACCAGTTTTGTCATGCCACCAGATTCGAGTTTAGCCAGTGTGAATAGTAAGAAATAGACTAGTATCGTTTAGTAGTTAGATTTTGTTTACTTAAACCGTCTATTTAGTCGCTTTTTTTCGCTCGAGAGAATCACTATGGTGATTAGTCTGGTGCTTAGTCTATATGGCACACTGGCATGCTGAGCACTACATGATGAGAGTCGAACAGCGAAGGCAGGTTAGTGATATAACCCATAGCGTACTAGCTTTCAATATCTCAGGTGGCTGCAGTACTGCAGGGGGAACGTCATCGCAACGTCTGGCTTGGTTACCCACAATCGATGTTAGAAACCTGGCCTTTATAAGTGTTACAGCTGTCTTGTGAGACTCTCCCCACCTATTAGGTGAGTGGTACATAACAGTTATACAACTTGCACTCATGCTCTGCCTGTATAAACGCACTTGCCTTCGGGCCTGACGGCCCTCAGACTCGTGCATTTATATCAGGCAGAGCACTCGTGGTCGTTGTATAACTATATATTAAGCACCCAGTATTTTTTCTACGCTGTCAAATCCCCCACGTTGCAACTGGAGCCAATGGTGGGGATTTAAAACAATAGGTTTGTCCTACCATGGGGCATTTAACATTCGGTTGTGCCCACTATAGCCCTATATATGCCCGAAGGGGGGGTGGTTAGTAGGGCAATACATTGATATGTGCATTATATATAATATGGTGCATCTACTGGGGTAAGTAGACTAAGCCAGTACCTTGTGGGCCTAAGTATGTTCCTCTCCTGTTTTGAAAAATAATCTTTTATTGCCTGCCCCTAACTTGAGTTTGCCTGACACCTTCAACATCACAAAAAGCTACCTAAAATGGTTAATTTAGCTTTGACCATTGGCAAACTACAACACTTAACAATTATATCAGAGTACATAACTCTATATATCTGCCCAGTTACTATATAGTAGGGTCCATGGTTGTCTCAGATCTGCACATGTTATCATCACATCAATCGATTGATGCATAGTAATTATGGTATACTGTATGTACGCATTGAGCTGAGCCCTCAAAAATATTAACTTATTAGCGTTGTAGTATTGACTTACTTGCTAATCATTCAAATGCCTGACACATTATTTATAGCTAAAGATTTCACCATACATTAGAGGAAGCCATAAAAGTATATAGCCTTATGGCCTTTCCTGAACTGTTGATGGAAGCATTTATCTGCTCTTGACAACTTTGTTGTTGTCATCACCAACCATCTGGTTGGTTGAAATGTTGAGAAAAAATCTTACAGTGTTAGCTGTTTTCTCACTAGGGTTCAGCTCAACCAGCGTTGAAACCGGGTCGGGTCATCCGGGTCGCATTTTCTCCGGGTCATCCGGGTCTGACCCGGATTGGATCACGTGAGAAACGAAATTGTTCGTTTGACGACGTGGAACTTATAAACACTATCGCGTAGCTCTTTCGTGAGCCACGCCTACTTATCGCATTACCAACATATGCTCAGCCACGCCTATTTGTTAGTAAGTGCAGTATGTAGCACGAAACTGAGGGTATCTATGGTGAGGGGTAGCTATTTTCAGTAGGTGAAGACCTTTTTTTTTTTGGTCTTCAACCTACAGCTAGGCTGAAGTTGCAATATTTATTCAACACGAATCGAACGCTCAAAATGTAGACTCGTTCGCTCGCCCGAGACTAGCCGAAATACGTCTCGGCTTTAATTAATCCGGGTCACATCCGGGTCAAATCCGGGTCAGTGGGTCATCCGGGTCAGCAGTAGTGACCCGGTTTCAACGTTGCAGCTCAACTTGTTCGCGGTCTGACCCACACAGCTGCTAGAACAAGCCAGCAGAGCTGCTCAGCTGCAAGGATCTGGCCTACAAAAGCATATATATTTATAATCCCGACAGGAAGCTACTATGGCGTGGGGGTTCCTGTCTAAAATTACGACGGTAGTTATATATCCGTTTACAATGACTTATATACACGAACTTACTCGGCAATTCGCTGAGAGAATAGTGTGATGCATTCAGCACCTTCATGTCCATTCCGAGGCATACATTCAGCAACAACTCGCAGCCGATTCGCCTCCACTTGTTACGCACACAGACTAGTTATATCACCAATCCACCGCTTCAGGAAGAACTATTAAGATGGTAGCCTCGACTTTGTCACTATCCCCGGTTCTTATTTTCGCGTGAAACATCACGCAAAATATCACATGAGTCCTTGAGGGAAATTTGAACGGTTTGAACGAGTTTTCTCTTAGCAAGTCACTTTTAGTAGCGTTTCTAAACACTTATTAACTTGAAGGTTTTGCTACTGATTTAGCTAGCTAATCTGATACTGAAGCTGTGCATGCAGTGTCTCCTATGTAATATAATAACCAATCTTCAGTAACTGTATGTTCTCCATTCAACAAAAAGTAGTGATATCCTGTGCTAAAAACAGCCCAGCTGTAAAAAAGGCGAGGCCAAGAATGCACAAGTACATGTTCATGGAGTAACTACAACCAAGTCATGATATCAAAATCTAGCCAAGAAAGCATTTACAGTATAGGCACTTTTATGCATTCATTTTCTATATGCTTCACATTATCACATCCAGCTAGCTGTACATGTGTGCTTGCAATGTAAACAATACTACTGAGACGATAAAAGATGATTACACTGCATTGTTAACAAAATTAATTTAACTAAAAATTTACAATTGGTTTCTACTTGGCCATCTTTTTGCACTGTATATTAAAATAAAAAGATGGCCAAGTAGAAACTAACAATGCAGTGTAATCATCTTTATCGTCTCAGCAGTATTGTTTACATTGCAAGCACACATGTACAGCTAGCTGGATGTGATAATGTGAAGCATATAGAAAATGAATGCATAAAAGTGCCTATACTGTAAATGCTTTCTTGGCCAGATTTTGATATCATGTCTTTTGGTTGTAGTTACTCCGTGAACATGTACTTGTGCATTCTTGGCCTCGCCTTTTTTTACAGCTGGTTTACACTATTATAGTGATCATTATAACTATAAGGCAAATTTCATTATAATCTTCAGCTATATTGATCAAGTAAAATCTAAATGTAAAGGGGGGAGGGCAGGGGGGCTTCAGCCCCCAAAGCCCCTCCCCTATATCCGCCCCTATAGCACACCACAAGAGGCTGTGTACTGTGTATACCATGCCTCACAGGTATAGTGAATAAACCATGATCATGAACCACTGTTTTTTCCAAAACAAAATATGTTAACAGTAAAGAAATTTTGAACTTTTTTGCTTTTGATATTGTTTTTATCTGTTATTAACAATTAGCAAAGAAACAGCCCATGTAATTACATATAAAGTGTTTTTAATTATAAAACAAGCTTAATTTTGACATGCATATTGTACATTTTAACTAAATTTTTGACTATCTTCCTTATTATGCTAGTATTATGCTTGATGCTTTTCAAATCGGTTCCCTATTGAGCTTTAAAACAATAATAGTTGAACAATTGGTCAGGGCATAAGAACAATTTAGGTATGCAGGGGAAGAATTTTTCAAATGGGGTTTCCAACAGGAATACAAAGTACCAGCAGCAGGGGTCTGTACCTCCAGCTACCTTGAGATCTTGAATATCAATGGTACAATTTAAACTCAACAGATTGCTAATATTTCATGGACTAATGAGTGTGATGGCTAATCATAATTTTGCATAACCGCTGGGAGACTTTGTGGGCTTATACAGTTATGAAAACAGTGACAAACATGGAATGACTTGTAAACAATCAAAGCGTGGATCAAGGATGCGTCTTGTACATCCAAATGCATGATATAAATACAAAGTTTTTCACGCATGAATGAAAAGTGTATTTTATAAATACATGAGGACTAAAACTACTGCTGGAAAAACTCATACTCAGCTTTGCATCCCCACTTGCAAACATGATGCTACACAATGCACTGTCTTCCTTCCTCAATGGAATTTAATGACCACTCTACATCACCTTCACATTGATTAATCTGTTAACACATGGATATTTGCCTATTAGAGTATACTTGACTGCTCTATTAGAGTATATTGATTGTGTTGGAAACTTTCATGTTCCCTTTGTAGATCCTTCCCTGAGAGATTAATGTAGGTTGTATGTTACTATAAATTGTTGTGCTGTGCTATACTATTGTAGCTAAGTAATACAGAAAATGTCTGGAAATATGTATACAAGTTTAATTCTTCAAGTTTCTAGCAACCCTGTACACTATAATATTATTGGAATATTATGCTCCCTTACTACAGAGGAAACAAAAGAAAAGGTGTGTGAATTGTGTAGATCATAATGATTCCACAGAACATTTATAAGCTTGTACTTGATAGTAGACTGGTTAAAATTGTAATTTATAATCGGTAAAGCATTCCATACAAGGACGGATCTAGGATTTTTTTGAAAGGGGGCACTAAGCTGGATAGGATATAGGTAACTACTATATAAGCCAGACAATACCAAGCCTTCTCACAAAGCCCTAGTGGTAAGATATATGTAGTATCCATGGTCAAATTAGCTATTTGGAATAATTACTACATTAGTGTGTGAAACATGCCAACCTTGGAGGCATCCTCCCCCCCAGGAAACTTTTGAAAATTAGGCCCTCTAAAGGTGAATCTGAGTGTTTTTAGCAGTTTTTCAGTGGAAAATAATGGAATGTCCATCATTAAATTTTACTTTTCCATTAAATCAAGCAATATGCATTGAGTAGCTATCATGCACTTTCATTGGCAGCTACCAAGCATTTAGATATAGCTAGCTATATACCATAATGCATCAGCTCCTCTTAGTCATGCTCTAATCAGCTAAATCTGTGAAGCAGAAACATATGTATATAGCTAAGTAGTAGTGGTGTTGAACATCACAATTATGAGTATGCATGCTCCTTAGCCTAGTGACACCTTGTTTGCCTTAACACCAATGAAAAGCAGAATTAATGCAGTGAAAAGTACTAGCAGGTATTAGCTAGTCCACTGGCAATCCTTAGCAAATACAACTATATATTTGCATTTATGGGCTTTCTAATTTGCTGTTGTGATAGTCAACTTATTTCTAGATCTGCTGGGTTAAGACTGATCTATAGCTAGCTACAAATACCAGCACCATAATTCACAGCATGGGGTCATATCAGAAGGTAACTGATACAAATTTTACATTCATAGACAAAAGTGGGCGAATATGTTATAGCTGCCTTCAGTGTTGGGCAAGTTACTTTAAAAGTAACTAGTTACATATTACATATTACTTGCAACTGAACTATTTAGTTACAGTTACATATTACCATAAAATAAAGTAACTATAATAATATTACATATTATATTACTTTGTGTCCACAGCCTTAAGCTGTCATGTGTGAAACTACCACCTTATCATGTGACATGATTGCATTGTTGGACAATGTGCAAATCTTGGTTTTATAAGCAAGAAGCTGGTGAATAAGCCTCATTCAGTAGGCTTCATTACTTTGTTGTGGCTAGGCGTTACTCAGTGGATTACTAACGAGATTAGTAACTTCGGTACTTGTAATAATAATATTACGTAATATTAGATTCGTTACAGTAACTATATACGCATTACATTTGTAAGTAACTTGAGTTATATTACCTGTTTTTATAGCATATTACTTAGTTACCACAAAAGTAATAATATTACGTAACGCATTACATAAGTAATGTGTTACTCCCAACACTGACTGCCTTATGAGACTGTAAATTACCAAAAGACTACAGTTTGCTAAATGGCTGAGTTGGTAGCTACATATTGATAACTTTAACCAATTAAAACAACTAACACTTTTACAATCATAATTCATTAAAAACCACACTAATCACCTCTTATAGGCGTTATAGCCATAATGGAAACACCACTAATCATCTGAATAAACAAAACCCATAATTACAACTTTTTTGTAACTGGAGATACAACCCACAATCGAAACTTATTTTTTGAAGAATTCTTGAGGAAAGGGAAGATATACTTTCCTGGAACAAAGTTGAACTATAGGTATAGTTACATAGACATTACGTGTGTTGGTAGTGATACATAGTTCCTGAAATAAGTCTGCTTTTTGATAAACATAGAAGATTTAGGGTTTTATTGGCCAAGTACTATAAACTTAGAAAGGAAAGGAGGGAGGGCCTGGGGGGGATTTGGCTACAGCCCCTAAGACCCCCAAAATCCACTCCTGCCATATTCGAGGAATTCTGTTGATATATTAGAAATTGCTGCTGGAAACATTTGTGCTAGAATAAGCCACCAATGTTCGACCACCATCGGTTCGGACGCGATTTTTCTTTAAATCCACGAAGAAAATTTCTGCTCTTGCTATGCCTTTGGATAGGTCTAGGTCATAAACTCTTGCATGCAAAATTTCAGACCTGCAACCTTCTTTGTTTGGCTGCAGGAGCTGCAAAAGTGACCTGTCCGAATGTTCTCAATTCTCGGACAAAAAATATATTATTATTTAATGGGCTTGTAGATGCCAAGGCAAGCTAACTTGCCAGGCTAGGCCTCAGGCCTTTGAAGGTGCCCATATCTAGATTGCTTCCAAAAATTATCCAAGCGCAGCTTGAAGGTTGCAACTGTTGGTGCTGAAATGATAAAGTCAGGTAAGGAGTTCCATAGATTGACTATTCTATTTGTAAAAAAGTTCTGCCTAACAATATTATCGGTCGAGTGGCACTGCTCGTAATGCTTGGAGCTGATCAAGTCTTTCTATGCTTGATATGAAAGAGTAACTCTTATACTCTCCAAATATATGCAGATATTTGGCGTAATCCTTATTGGCTCTGAATCACAAAGCTCCAAAGTCGCCTCTGTCTTGCAATCTTAAAATTCGGCCACCTGTGAAGCTCGCGCAAATCAAATAGTTACCTATATCGAATTCAAAGGTATTTTTATGAACATTGAGAGCATCAGCTACCTTTCAATAGTGAATAGATACATGCACAATGACCGCACCTTGATTTTTTCCCGAATAGCTACATTGCATTTTTTTTCTCGGGTTTGATGGACTTCCCTTGCCTACCACCCCCAGCACATAAATGGCCTGTGCTGGACAAACCGGGACTTTCTTAGTCCACGGCAAACTGAGACTCTGCCCGAATCAGCTCCACAATTGGGGGAGTCTTAACATAGTGACCGATGGATGAGCGGGCTCCGCGGATGCATTGTATGGAGGACCGCAAGAGAGAGAAGGGCAATCCAGTTTGCCGTGGACTAAGAAAGTCCCGGTTTGTCCAGCACAGGCCATTTATGTGCTGGGGGTGGTAGGCAAGGGCAGCGTAGGTAGGCAAGGGCAGCAGCGTCTCAGGGGTGGTAGACATTGCATTTAGGCTTCTCTGACAGTAACAGCCTAGCTACTGTACCCAGCACACACACATACAATCCAAATCGACATAAATGGGGTTTTTACTATCCCCTGTCTTAAAAATGTCAATAGTTTCTCTTCAAAATGTCCATGCAGGACATTAGCCAGATCGAAATACTCTAATAGAGCAGTCAATTGCTCAGTAACAATAATAATAATAGTTACTCTAATATAACCATCAGGCAATGCATTATCACATGTAATCAGTATTTAAGCGTTATAATCATCGAAATTCACATATAAATAGATCTAGTCTTATTGAAGTGAATATGCCTGGGTGTGGCTCTCAGATTTTCTGACTGCTCCAATTGTATAATAGGTGACTGTTCTATTGGAGTGTTTCGATATGGCTAATGTCCTGGACATTTTGGAGAGAAAGTTTTGACATTTGTAAGACAGGGGTTAGTAAAAACCCCATTTAAGTCGATTTGGATTGTGCATA
Organism: Dysidea avara; assembly: GCF_963678975.1. Lineage (NCBI taxonomy): Eukaryota > Metazoa > Porifera > Demospongiae > Dictyoceratida > Dysideidae > Dysidea > Dysidea avara. Next base: position 43,165,058 of record NC_089275.1, on the reverse strand, counting down.
GATCTATGTGTGCTGGGTGCAGTATCCAGGCTACTACTGTCAGAGAAGCCTAAATTCAATGTAGCTATTCGGGCAAAAATCAAGGTGCAGTCATTGTGCATGTACCTATTTACTATTGAAAGGTAGCTGATGCTCTCAATGTTCATAAAAATACCTTTGAATTCGATATAGGTAACTATTTGATTTGCACGAGCTTCACAGGTGGCCGAATTTAAGGTTTCAGGACTGAGGTGACTTTGGAGCTTTGTAATTCACAGCCAATAAGGACTAAGCCAAATATCTACATATATTTGGAGAGTATAAGAGTTGCTCTTTAATATCAAGCATAGAAAGACTTGATCAGCTTCAAGCATTACGAGCAGTGCCACTCGACCGTTAATATATATTTTTGTCCGAGAATTGAGAACATTCGGACAGGTCACTTTTGCAGCTCCTGCAGCCAGACAAAGAAGGCTACAGGTCTGAAATTTTGCATGCAAGAGTTTATGGCCTAGACCTCTCCAAAGGCATAGCAAGAGCTGAAATTTTCTTTGCGGGTTTAAAGAAAAATCGTGTCCGAACCGATGGTGGTCGAACATTGGTGGCTTACTCTACTGTAATATTGAAATTGTATGCTGGATCCTAATTATTTGACTGGGTCTGGCAAAACCACTCTTATCGCCCATGACAGCAAATTTGATTTTTGCCAAGAACACAAAGCTACATAAATAAACTATCAAATTTCGCAATCAAAATCAGCCAGACTTGAGTGGTCTGCTTTTTCTGGCTGCTTTTCTTAAGCACAGTGGCAATCCGTACGAGTGGTCTGGGGTCCAATGGAGTTCTGGCCAGTCTGGGAAAAATTGTATGTAGCTGTACAGCTTCGTGGAGTTGAATAATGTTATGTTATGTTATGTTATTATCAATTTTGTCAAAAGACCGGGTTGTACAAAAGGACAAGCCTGTAGGCGTACTTCCCACAAAAAGCACATACAAGACATATGCTGTAAATATCCTTTCATTTTAGCCAGTTTTGAGACCTCAATGCCGTATAACTTGGCTCAATTTATCCCTACGTCTTCCTCTTTAATCAAGACAAACATTAGTGTGTCGTGCGGCCCAAGAAGCCGGCGCGTAACACCCGTGAGTATATTGACAGGAAGAAAGAAAACGCAATTTGCGCACCTCCGTAGCTCTGTGCTGCCTTGATGAAACAAGACGATTTTTGCTGTGGACACTCCCTCCAACTTCAGCACTCCACATTCCAAATTTGAGCGAAATCGCTTCAAGCGTTCCCGAGATATGCGACTTCAAAAATTGGCTAGTTTCTTCATTTTTTCTTATTTTCTTCCTCTTTTCGCACACTTACAAAAACTGCTATAAAACGCGAACGCCATATCCGATTGCCTTCAAATTTGGCACACAGAAGGGGGTAAAAAGGCGCATCTCGGAACCACCTTTGGCTGGAATACGATAAACAGGCAAAGAATTATTACCGATTATTCACGAAAAATAATACCAATATGTTGCCACGCCTACAGGGTAAACCGCATATGTGAAGAAGCTGAAAATCGGTGGGTGAATAGGTTAACTATTGAACCTCAAACCTTGTGTGGTTTGAAAGAAATCGAGCTAAAAACCAGGAAGATACAACGAAAAAACCAACAATGTGTAACAACTACGCAATCGAGATTAGCTAAATAAAAAAACGACTGTTTGCCACGCCTACCAGATAAACCGCTTGGGGTAATGCTTTGAAAATCGCTGCATAGATGGAGTAATCATCTTAGAAAGGCTCTTCAATGGTGTAGAACAATCAGACATAAAGCCACGGAGTTATAACACGAAATCCAACTTGGTGTAGCAAGTGCGAGATCGAGATACTCTAATAGAGCAGTCATCCTAATAGAGCAGTCACCCTGAAAAGAATTCAGGAGATCAGCTAGAAACAAGTAACCTGTATAGAGATCAGCTACAATGAAACCACCATGTAGAGAGACAAACAAATCGCCCTGTAGAGAGATCAGCTAGAAGAAGTTACCTTGCAGAGAATTCAGCTACAAAGAAACCATCATGTAGAGAGTTCAGCTACAAACAAATCGCCCTGTAGAGAGATCAGCTAGAAGAAGTTACCTTGTAGAGAGTTCAGCTACAAAGAAACCATCACGTAGAGAGTCCAGCTGCAAACAAACCACATGTAGAGAGTTCAGCAACAAACAAATCTCCCTGTAGAGAGATCAGCTACAAGAAGTTTTCTTTTAGAGAGTTCAGCTACAAGCAAATCACCATGTAGAAAGATCAGCTAGAAGAAGTCACCTTGTAGAGAGCTCGGTTACAAAGAAACCACCATGTAGAGAGTTCAGCTACAAACTAGTGACCTTGTAGACTGAGACATCAGCTAGAAGAAGTTCCCTTGTAGAGAGTTCAGCTACAAAGAAACCATTCTGTGAAGAGCTCAGCTGTAAACAAATCACCTGTACAGAATTCAGCTACAAACAAATCACCCTGTAGAAAGATCAGCTAGAAGGAGTTACCTTGTAGAGAGTTCAGTTACAAAGAAACCACCATGTAGAGAGTTCAGCTACAAACTAGTGACCTTGTAGAGACATCAACTTGAAGAAGTTATCTTGTAGAGAGTTCAGCTACAAAGAAATCATTCTGTAAAGAGTTCAGCTACAAACAAATCACTAATATGCAGAATTCAGCTACAAACAAAGCACCCCGTAGAGAGATCAGCTAGAATAAGTTACCTTGTAGAGAGTTCAGCTACAAAGAAACCAGAGTTCAGCTACAAACAAATCGCCTGTAGAGAGTTCAGCTACAAACAAATCTCCCCGTTGAGAGATCAGCTAGAGGAAGTTTCCTTGTAGAGAGTTCAGCTACAAACAAATCACCCTGTAGAAAAATCAGCTAGAAGAAGTCACCTTGTAGACAGTTCAGTTACAAAGAAACCACCATGTATAGAGTTCAGCTATAAACTAGTGACCTTGTAGAGACATCAGTTAGAAGAAGTTACCTTGTAGAGAGTTCAGCTACTAAGAAACGATTCTGTAAAGAGCTCAGCTGCAAACAAATCGCCTATGCAGAATTCTGCTACAAACAAATCACCCTGTAGAGAGATCAGCTAGAAGGAGTTACCTTGTAGATAGTTCAACTACAAACAATTCACCCTGTAGAAAGATCAGCTAGAAGAAGTCAACTTGTAGAGAATTCAGCTACAAAGAAACCATTCTGTAAAGAGCTCAGCTGCAAACAAATCATCTGTACAGTTACCTTGTAGAGAGTTCAGTTACAAAGAAACCACCATGTATAGAATCCAGCTACAAACTAGTGACCCTGTAGAGACATCAGCTAGAAGAAGTTACCTTGTAGAGAGTTCAGCTACAAAGAAACCATCATGTAGAGAGTTCAGCTGCAAACAAATCACCTGTAGAGAGTTCATCTACAAATAAATCTCCCTGTAAAGAGATCAGCTAGAAGAAGTTTCCTTGTAGAGAGTTCAGCTACAAACAAATTACCCTGTAGAAAGATCAGCTAGAAGAAGTCACCTTGTAGAGAGTTCACTTACAAAGAAACCACCATGTAGAGAGTTCAGCTATGAACTACTGACCTTGTAGAGACATCAGATAGAAGAAGTTACCTTGTAGAGAGTTCAGCTACAAAGAAACCATTCTGTAAAGAACTCAGCTGCAAACAAATCACCTGTACAGAATTCAGCTACAAACAAATCACCCTGTAGAGAGATCAGCTAGAAGAAATTACTTTGTAGAGAGTTCAGCTACAAAGAAACCACCATGTAGAGAGTTCAGCTGCAAAGAAATCACCCCATAGAAAATTCAGCCACAAACAAATTGCCCTGTAGAAAGGTCAGTTAGAAGAAGTTACCTTGTAGAGAGTTCAGCTACAAAGAAATCATTCTGTAAAGAGCTCAGCTGCAAACAAATCACCTGTACAGAATTCAGCTACAAACAAATTACCCTGTAGTGAGATCAGCTAGAAGAAGTTACCTTGTAGATAGTTCAGCTACAAACAAATCACCCTGTAGAGAGATCAGCTAGAAGAAGTTACCTTGTAGATCGTTCAGCTACAAACATTTCACCCTCTAGAGAGAGCAGCTAGAAGAAGTCACCTTGTAGAGTGTTCAGTTACAAAGAAACCACCATGGAAAGTTCTGAAATAAATATATGTATTATTATTATATATATATATATATATATATATATAATTTGTACATTTACTGATAAAATCAGAAATATTTAAAGTACATCTTCTTCATCTTTTCTTCTTCCTGTGGTAAAGAAAAAAAGATATGTTAATAAAGTCCCAAAGCCAGCCGTAGGCCGGCTTTGGGGTATACAAATACAAAAAGAAGTGAAATCTAATCCAAAACAGCCAAGCTGTAAAAAAAAAGTGTGCGGCTCTCAAAAAAGCTATGGTGAAAAAAGATGTGAAATCCAAGGTGGCGGCCAGAAATGGCTATGATGGTAGGTTAATGGTAAAAATATTAATAATGACAATTCAGGTGAATTTTGGTGCCGCTTGGTTAATTGGCACAAAATTCACCTGAATTGTCGTTATTAAAATTTTTACCATTAACCTACCATCACAGCCATTTTTTGGCCGCCACCTTGGATTTCACATCTTTTTTTCACCATAGCCTCTTTGAGGGCCGCACTCTTTTTTTACAGCTTGGCTGTTTTGGATTAGATTATTTTAAACAATCCCTTTCCCACCTCCGGCCCCCACCTCCCACCCCTTTTGGAGCTCACCTGGTAGAGTCAACCTCGGTATAAAAACTATCTAAAATGGCAGGAAACTTAATTGTTGCTACTTCTACCGTTGATGCTCTTGAAGGTAAGGAGTTGTTGTACATCGTGTGAAATTTGGTACACTTAGCTTCTACCATTGGTGAGCTACAACACACCAAATATTTAAAACTGGCATTTTTCGATACTTTTAAATAGGCGACAAGACCGTTTTTGTCAGACTGGGTCACATATATGTTTCCTAAAGTGACGTCAAAGTCAGTGATTTTTTGAATTCACTGTTGAAAACATTATATCACTGTGTACATTAAAGGGAAAATTTTGAACTTAAGTAGTCGAGTATTATAGGTTTACTGCATGATATAATCATTCCATATTATAATATTATACTTTTTTGCATGGCAATGAAGTTTTTCTAGTTGTCTAATATCTTCTAATAGGTATGCGTTCCATAATATTGAGCAAAACATTAATACGGGGATCTGACAAGCAATTGTGTTTCTTGGATGTAGTATAGTTTGAAATTGAACACTGCTTAAATGTTGTAGTTACTTCAACTTACAACCTGTAATTATACTCAAGATGGTGATTTCTAGAATAGCAGCTGGTGGCTAAATATTAATTGAGATAAAAGAAAAGGTGACAAGAGAAGTATAGAAGAGAAGTGTCACCATGATCCCCTGAAGTGTTGAGTGGAACTGTTGGAAATTGGTTATCCAGTGGTGAAGGTCCCTGAATTTAAATTACCGATTCTTCTATTAGTTTAGTGCAGTGCTACTACTAAAGTTTACTTCTTCAGTTATCTTGCACGTACACACACATGCACACACGTACACATGCACACACGTACACATGCGCACACACATTCATATGTACATATATGATACTGTAGAGTTGTAAATGTTAAGAATAAATTTCAAATAATTCCATATTCATGTGCACAGTGCTTGAAAGACAGCAATTCCATAATATGAAGAGCTTACTGAGTAGTGCATTTATTGTATAAAATGGAGACATTGCCAGCTTAGCAAATGCTTATAATGTGCTCTGGTCTATATCAGGTGCAGTACAAATCAGAAAAAATTCTGCATATACTTGTATGCATCCACGTGATGCGTCATTAGCAACAGTCCATCTTAGACAAAGTTATACTCAGTAAGACAACAGATACCAGTAAACTGTACAGTGTACATTCTACTCTAGAGACAAGTTGACTCAATATTAATGGGACACAAGAAATGCAACTGTGATCCTTGTAAACAACCTCAATTGTGTTTGATTACATGGTTAGACTACATGCTATAATTATTATTATTAAATTGCAATTTACAAGGGGATTTTTGTGTGTATGCTATAAAAGAGCATCAATACATGTGTCTTTTATTTGTACCCTTCAAAAGTATTTGTGATGTTCAATCTTCCTGTAATAGTAGCAAGTGTTGCAAGTTTCTGGGTGTTGAGTGCAGCATGGAGCATTGAAGTGACTGGACAAGTAAAGTTGATAAATCATTCAGAATATTGTTCTATTAATGATTCTGTCATCAGAAACAAAGTTAACAGAAATGAACTGTTCACCATCATCAATAATACTGAAGATTGGCTAATAGCTACTAATGATATTACTAAGTTTGTGATACCAGCTACAAACATATCAGATTGTGAAGATGATGTCTACAATCCTGACATTGTTATATATGCTGTACAGACCTCCATCTATGCCATCAACTTTCTATTGGCCACTTGTACCATTGCTTTACACTTGTATTTTAAGGAAATGCGAACTGTGTTTGGTGTATTAATTACCATATTCTGCTTTTTTCTCAACGTTGACCATATAGTAACATTTGTCCACAACAAATACCAATTTACGAACAAAGTCAATGACGGTGAGATCTGTGCTACGTTTATATATATGAGGACAATTTTAACGTTCTTGTTCCACACTACAAAGTTTACTATCTTATTTCATTTCACTTACCTGATGTACAACAGTTACAGGATGAGATCTGATAGCAGTGGCAAGCGATTTGACAAAAAACTGATGAGTAAATACATTACATTTTTTGTTTCTCTGACCACTATCTATACAGTGGTGGTTGTCCCATATGATCTTGCTGTAACCAGAACTGCTTTTGACACTAAGGATGGATATTGTGCTATCAACTTCCTTGATGATGGCACATCTGTTATAATCTTCATTGTGCAACTCTCGATGATTTTCGTCATAGAACTGACAACATTTGGTATTGGAATACTATTTTACTTTTTGGTCAGTAAACGCTTTTGTGAATTCAAGTCCAGTGATATTCGAGTTTGCTTCATACTGGTATCCACAGCTGGATTGAATACTCTCTTCTTTCTTGTGTCTTACTCACTGAGTGGTGGCTCTAGTGGTATCACATTTGTGGCCAGCTCCATTGGAACATTCATAGAACAGTCAGTGCTACTAATAATATTTTTAACATCAAAGAAAGTCAAAAGTGCCATCAGTTCTATGGTGTCTTCTTCTACTCAGTAGCTAGCAATACTGGTATTTCTGTGCGTGCCATGTATTTTGTACTTTATAGTATACAATAACTAATGCTGCCCATATTATGATGTATGCAGTTATAACACGATCTATATACATAAGTTCCCATATAGTGTTTGTTGTACTCAGCTAGCTACTCCTTACCACACATGTAATATCTTGTGACAATAAAGGTTGAATTGAACCATGTTAGTGGTTGAGCTCATACTTAAAAGTACATATTGCACATCAATGTTGAATATACTATAATAGCAGCTTCACTGTAACCATATAAGGATGCAATTGTCAATGCATGATGTCATGTTGACATCGAAGTAACAATCACATAATTCCTTATAAGACTATACAAATTTTGTGGGTAAATAGCTAAGTATACATCAATGCCACCATTTCCTTTATACAATTAGTGTGCTAATCTAAGAATTATTAAGCAGATTCTTTTCTTTTTGCTTAGTTTGTCAATCGTATGTGACAAAGGAAGCTATGCTAGCTTTGTTACAGCACTGTTAGAACGAACCATTTAGACCTCACCAGATCAGTTGCACAATTGCATTGTGCATATTATTGATTATAAGAATCCTTAACATGGCTGAAGCATTATTATAGTTTATAGACCTTCATTCAAGAAAACACCACCTACAGTTAGGTTTTTTCAAGACAAGACAACGTGGGATTTTTCACAATATTTAGCTATCACAAATCATGATCATATTGTCAGACCATACCATATTTCATTGTTCTCTAGTCAATTTTGCAGCTCTTTGTACAATGTGAAAAGGTTTTGTTATAAACAAAACAACTAACAGGGTATAATATGCTTATAAAGGCTTCCAAGAATTAGCTATAATAATTGCTTGACAAAAACTTCTCTTCACTTTGAGAATAGATGAATCTCCACGCGTTCACTGCTGGAGACAACATGTGAAGTTGTCATGAAATACCCATGAAAATTCAGTAGTTTCTCTATGATACAAAAATAGGTCTGGTGGTTGGAATACTTCATTGTATCTACTTATTTTTGATATATGCTTTTAATGTCTTAATAATTGCTAGACTCTATGACTTAGTTTGAAATAGGTGACATCTAAGTTTTCTCTCAAAGAGACATATAATTATTGAATTGAAGTCACCATATAAGTTACAATAATAGAACCCTTATATGATGCATAAACACAGCAAAAAAATATTTTGCAGATGCAGTCGTATCACTATGTATAATTGATGTCATATAGTGCACACATTGTAATATAAAGTGTATTTACATGCTAACATCCTACATCAGCTGGCCCACATGCTCTCCCGCTACATGGGATGCGTCAGCACTATACATGCATATTTGGGGTTAACTTGGGCAGGCCAGGACATTGCTGAATGCTAAATGCTAAGTACACCTGAAGCTAGCTGCTGTATCTCTATTGCTATAGCAAGCTCTAATTCATATCAAGCAGCCTGACCGTGTTCATGTCCTGGGTTGCCAAGTGTGTTAATCTATTTATACAAATGCATGATTGCCTTAGTTATGCAATGGGTTTGGCAATGTTTGTATAAAGACAAGAGTGGATGGGTGGAATGTTTATGACGGATTCAACCAGGATTCAGCACAATAGATTCCAAGTAACACCTGTTACCATGAGAATAGCAATCGCGTGATCAGTGCACATGTGCAATGGTATTGAATAATATCGATTGTGGGTTTAATTCATTTAATCCCTATCATACACAGGCTTCCTTGTCTGTTAACTGTATTTGGAGTGGTAAATTGTGTTTAACACACTATGTCAACTTGGCCCACATGTACACCCACTACTTGGGATGTGCTAGCGCTTTATGCATATTTTGGGGTTAAATTAGGCAGCCAAGTGGATGCAAGGTGTTGGCCAGGAAACAAGCTACGTAGCTGCTGTATCTATAGCAAGTCATATCAAGCAGCTTGACTGTGCCCAATTTTCCCCAAACTTTGCTAGCATGATACACTAAGTAAGACACGATGAAGTGGCAGTCAGGAAGCACTGTACAATCAGCAACAAACAGTGAGCAATGCATGATGGACATCAAACAGTAAGTGATGCCTGACACGCAACCAACAAAGAGCAACAAACTATAAGCAACAAACAATGAGCAATGCACAATAAGCAACAAACAACAAGCAATGCATGATAAACAACAAACAATGAGCAATGCATGATACGCAACAAACAATGAGTAATAACAAACAATGAGCAATGTACAATAAGCAACAAAGAATGAACAATGCATGATAAGCAAGCAACAAACAATGAGCAATACACGACAAGCAAAAAATGATGAGAAATACACGACAACCAACGAGCAATACGTGATAAGCAACTCACAAGCAACACATGACAATTGAGCAACACATGTTAAGCAACAAACAATACGCAATGCACAACACATACAAATGATGAGCAATGCATGATAAGTAGCCAACAGTGAGCAATACAAGATAAATAACAAACGATGAGCACAATACGCCACAAGTAATGAGCACTGCACAATAAGCAACAGACACTGAGCAATGCAGGATAAGCAGCAAGCAATGAGCAATGCGTGACACACAACAAATAGAAAGCAAAGCATAATAAGCAACAAACAATGAATATAATGTATAAACCACAAACAATGAGCAATGCATTATAAGCAACAAATAATGAAAAACAGATGACAGCAATGCACGATGGGCAATAAATAACAGATGACCTGTGACCAATACAACAAGCCAGGAACAGAACAATAGCTGATGAGCAAGTGACCACAAATGCATGAGTGGAAAATTGGAATTTATAGAGGTAGCACCAGTGATACATTATGTAGGTACACTGCAAGCTAGGACACTTAAAGTCACATCATCATTACAGAGTGTCAACTGACAGACAGGCAGAACAGCAGGGAATTAAGCCAAGTAAGGCAGTAAACCAAGCACAGTAGTAAGCCAAGAAAAGACAGTAGGTCAAGTAGGGGCAGTGAGCCAAACAGGGCAGTTATCCCAGCATGGCAATAGGCTAAACCGGACAGTAAACCTAGCATGGTAACAGGCCAACCAGATCAGTAAGCCAGGCCATATAGGGCAGTAAACCAAGCAAGGCAGTAAGCCAAGCAGAGCAGTAAGCCAGGGTAGTAAGGTAAGCAGGGAAGCAGGTCAGTAAGCCAGGCAAGGCAGTAGGCTAAGCAGAGCAGTAATCCAGGGCAGTAAGGTACATGTAAGCAGGGAAGCAGGTCAGTAAGCCAGGCAAGGCAGTAGGCTAAGCAGGGCAGCAAACCAAGTAGGGCTGTAAGCCATGCATATGTAGGGAATTAAGGTAAGCAGTGCAGTAAGCCAAGCATGCAAGGCAATGATTCCAACATGGTAGTAGGACAAGCAGGGAAGTAAGTCAGGCAAGGCAGAGGCCAAGCAGGGCAATAATCCCAGCATGGCAGATGAGCAATGCATACACTCTGTCTTATTTGTTTTATATTTTAATCATCCTGAACAATTTAGTATCTGTGGACAAAGACTATTTTTTTACTGTTAATACCAACCCCACCCGATCTAATGGACTCAAACTTTACAAAAATCGCTTCAACACTGCTATTAGAGGTCATAGTTTTTCACAGAGAATCATCAATGATTGGAACACCTTACCCCATGAAATTGTATTTGCACCTAATGTACTGATCTTTAAGACTAAATTAGATGTATTTTTATATGACCGCCGGTTTGATTTTATTTAGATGTACTTGAGATTGGTTTTTATTAGACTTTGTCTTCCTTATACCAATTAACAAATAATAATAATAATAATAATCACCAGCATCAAAAAGTACCTGACAAATGTAATTAAATAGTGGGGGCAGCTGACAAACTTGCACAGAACTGGCTGGACAAGCAACACACTATGCTGCTACTCAAGCTACTTATTAGAAAAATCTATAAACTCTCAACTATAGTAAATGAAGTACATAAGCCAGAATGGCCATTATGGCATTAGTCCTATCGTGATTGTACAGTCAGTTGCCAAAATAAAAGAAGATACTGTAAACACTAAATACTGGAGTACGTACGACACATCATACAAGGAAAGGGCTCACCGGTTATAATAAGTCCATGAATAATGAAGATACACCTTGCTTCCTGGTACAGTCCATTAACCTTATTTACAGTAGCAAATTGTGTTATAAAAAGCAATTAGCCACCATACAAAATATATTATAATGGTCATGCACTACTTAGTTCTCTATGAGTCAGTCCTTTTTATAATAGAATAAATTCTCCTGAAGACAAGATTAGTACTAGTACCCCTGTGGCATATATTCCATGCCTCACAGGAAATGCCAGGGTCGGAGCGCAGAGATTTTGCGTGGTCAGGCCATCCATGGACTGAAATGCATAGTCGTGCATACTTCTTTTATTTTTGATATTAAAAATCAGAGATTATCTGGTTTCATGTGATACTCAACTGCATGTACTTAGCACATACAGCAAGCTAAGCTATAGAGGTCTGGGGGAATGCTCCCCCAGTAAAAATAGGTACTTACTCTGAAATGGCATCTGGAGGCTATTTTATATATAAAGTGTCTTTCTTCTTTTTGTTAACATCAAAAGGATGTATCCTGCATAATTTTGTTGTGCTACAATATAAATTGATCCAATTTCACTGGAACTTTTGAAAAGCAAAGTTGAAGACAATTAACATAGACATAATGGCTTGGACCAAGCAGTGTAATTAGAACAGTGGCTATATTCTATACTAAATGCTCTACATCTATTTAGAGTATACTGTGGTGACTGCTCTATTAGAGTATCTCAATCTTTTCCAAATTCAAGTAGCTGAAACGTAGTCTGGCCAGTGCTGAACTGGCTGGACTGTGTGCTCCAGCCCTGAAATGAACTACACATGCTGTTTTTTTTACAAAATTAACAAAGTAAGTTTATTATACGTATGTTTACAGTTAAGATAAAGATGTTCTGGTTAAAGTAAGCAAAGTACCAGGCATTATTGCCCTATCAAAGATTCTTTAGTTTTACACTGGTTGCTGGAGTAAATTAAGATATTATTTTCTATATGTCTTCATATTTTCACTTTCAATGATATTGCACAAATCTACTCTGTAAATAATAATCTGTTGGAGGAGTTACAGTAGACATAAAACAGAAAATTTCTACTATAAAATAAACAACTGACAAATTCTACAATTGTGACTGGATGTACGAAAGGGGTCTTGCACACACATCCAATTAATTTACCAAATGATTCATAACTTTAGATTGGAAAAAGCTACGTATTATTTCACTGCAAAAATGGGGTGTTCCAGTACACCCTAATGAGGGTATTTTATACACCCACACCTTTAGGGTGCATTATTGTATGCTTCTGAGTTGTTTAGAAAAATGGGTGTTTGTGTAAGCACAAATGGGGTGTTAGGCTACAACAGTGTGGACATCTAAAGTCTCACCTAAACTTTAGGTCTGTTATATCAGACCCAGTTACCAGGTACCCATTGAGTGGCTCCAGCATGGGTGGCTGCCTCCCCAGTTAACACCAGGTTCCTACAGTTGGGTAGACTGGAGGAATGTGAGTAAAGTTTCTTGACAACAATAACTGGGCACCATTGAGCATCAAACTTAAAACCTTATAACTACCAGCCTGGTACTCTAGACTGTGATGACTCATGCATGGGCACACACACCACACACATATTCACTGTGAAAAAGTTGGGATATAAGATGGTATTTCCAGTGGCTTATTGAATACAAATAAGCCTTAATATAAACCCTGTATTATACTCATGTTATACTTTAGTATAATGCATACTATACTATTACATGTATGGTTTCAGTTTAATTACCACAATACTTGGAATAGCTTATATCTGATATAATGCCCACACTATACTATTACATATATGGTTTCAGTATGTTTAACACATTTACTAAAGCCTTATAGGGATTGTTAGTATAATACAGGTTATACCAAGCTTTTTTGTATTCAATAAGCCACTGGAAATACCATCTTATATCCCTCTTTTTTCACAGTGATTTTCAATTGCTTTTGTACTCTATATCTAAAGTAGTATTTATGTACGTCATACATGGTGATACTGCATGTGTAGACTGTTTAGCTACAAGACTTTGTATTTATACGAGTTGACTTTAGTTTTAACTCTAAACTTTTATGACTTTATACCAGTAATACTTATGCACTCATAAAGATAATCTCACATGTATTTTAAACACTTTAAAAATTGAATAGTATGGAAGAAGTGATAATCATTACATGTACAATGGTATATATTATATATTATCATAGGGCATAGGCACATCTACTATCAAACTACACAATACATACAATAGTAGTTAGTAGATGTGATATACACAAACACAATACATACATACTTGTAGTTATGTATATGAATGTAGTTACATGTTAAACACTCAAAACATTGATATCTCCACAATGATCATGATGAAGATGAAACTATAGAGGTGATGGTACTTTTCACTTTCTTTGATGTTAAAAATATTATCAACAAAACTAGTTGCTCTGTACATGTTCCAATGGAAGCAGTTACAAAAGTGATGCCACCAGAGCCGATAAACACATATGGCATGAGAAATAAAATCCTGTTCAACCCAGATGTGGACACCAGTGTCAAACTGACTCGAAGATCACTGGAACTGAAATCACAGCAACGCTTACTCACTAGAAAGTAAAACACTATTCCAACGCAAAAGGTTGTCACTTCTACAACCAATATTAATGTAAGCTGAGCAATGAAAATATAAACAGATGTGCCATCTACAAAGTTTACTTCACAGTATCCATCTCTAGTCTTGAAAGCATCTCTGGGCACAGATAGATCATAGGGTAACACGACGATAACATAGATAGTTGTTAATGAGATCATGAAGGTAAGGTACTTGCACATCAACTTTTTATCAAACCTAACTCCACCAGATCTCATCCTGTATCCATTGTACATCAGATACGTAAAATGAAATAGAACTGTAAATTTAATAGAATGGTAGAAAAAAGCTAATGTACCTCTGACATACACAAACATAGCACATACCCCTGCATTGTCATTGATCTTATGTGTATACTGGTATCTATTATGAACAAAAGTTATTGTATTGTCTATGTTTAGGACAAAGCAGTACATGGTGATTAGTATTCCAAATACAGTCTGCAGCTCCTTAAAGTACAGGTGCAGTGCAATAGTACAAGTGGCCAACAGAAACATAAGGCAGTACACTGAAGTTAGTACAACATATATCACCATGTTAGGTTTGTAAACATCATCACCACAATCTGATCCATTTGTAGGTAGCACAAAGAAGTCAATACCATCAGTGGCTACTAGCCAATCCCCATCATTAGTGACATTTAGTAATGTCCCATCAAGCTTTCTTATGATAATAGAGTCATTAACAAAACAATATTCTGACTGCTTCAATATCTTTGAATCTATAGTATCATTGTCCACAACTGCAGTGCTCCATGATAGTTTGAAGATGTCAAATGCAAAGAAAATTGTGAAAACTAATACAACATAACACTTCAACATTGTTACATCATCTGTAGTCACTGAACAACTCACTGTGAAAATGTGTTTGATACAAGATGCACTGGTATTAGTACTACTCTTGTGTGATCGAGTTTCTTGTGTTGATCAGTGGTGTCAAGTTCATGATTTCATGCAATAAAGGTTAAGTCAACAGAATTATCCATCTGCCTACATGTAAAATGACACTGTATACACACAGTTTTTTACCATGCATACCTAATATAGCTATGACACCTGTTTATCCAGCATTTGTACTTAATCAGTTATTTGATTGTAACATTTTGTACTGTATGATTTGATACTACCTACCAACAGCACACTTCATTAACAGAAACAAGTTCATAACCAACAGCCAGGAGAAGAGTATGAAGAAACCCTGGTACAAGAGTTATTAACAGGTAATTGAAAGTTTTCATTTTACTTGGTATGTATGTAACTGTCCACGATATTCAGTTCCACGTAGGCAAAATCCTATCAATGGCATCCACAATAGAAAAACCTCGCCCATTAGTCTATGACCACCTATTAAAATCACTGGGTATGTTGTCTAAAGCATGACTGATTCCACGTATAAGATGCCAGCTTGATGCCTTATGCATACATCATACTACTGAAAATAGCATTGTGATCTGTTTTGTACCTTAGTATGTACACTACAGTATAGTAAATGGAGTAAAAAATCTGCTAGAAACATGACATAAATACACAGTATGTGATTATACACTAAGCACCTTGCCAGTTCATTCTTTCCATTTAAATTTAAAATTGACTTTTGCAAGGGGTAGCTAGGTATACAGTTACTCCTTTAGTGTATAATGTTGCACATCTAAATGTCTGTGTTGAGGTAATTTGTCATCACAGGAGCATGTACCTATATATTCAGATCATTTGTCTTCAGCGCACATGCTATATCATGCATCATCACAGCATGTGCTTGGATAGATGATACTGTCAGGTAAGAGTACAAAGTATATGTGCATAAATATAAAGTGCATTTACGTGTTAGTTATGCACTTTGCACTACCACTGACCCAGTGACGTATGTATTTTCTTGTACGTATCATTCTACGCCACACTCTCTTATACAGCATGCATATGCAGATGTTATATTGGTCACATTACAACAAAGTGCATATGATGCTGTGCAGTGAAAGTGGAAAGTTTGTGCTCATGAACATCATCAAGTAAAGCTCCTTAATGAAATGGTCATATTAACATTTGTTTTCCAAAGGACATTACAATACATTGAATGATAAATAAGTTAACTTTGTTTGTATCCATATCTATATTTCAGCAAAAGTTTGGAACAAGAAGAATAAGTTAAAGTTTCTAAATGAGTATACAATCAGCTTTCAATTGATTATTTCAGAAAACGTTTACTGGACACATAGGTGATTCTAAGGACTTAAAAATGTTGTAGAAAGTTGCAGTATAGATTGGCATTAATATTTCATCTTTTATAGCATTGATTTAAGGCCTTAAAACTGCAAAAAATTCTGGTGATGGTTGTTGGATAAGTTCTTGTGGTAGCAGAAAAAAGGAGTTGCTGTGTTGGGGTGTTCAAGCATAGATGTGACAAAATATTTGATTGTGACCTCTGGTGGAAGAGTTAACAGGAATAAGGGTCAGTAGGATGAGGGATTTCAATCAAGTCTTAGCTATTTCATTGTGTGTTGTAATGTCCATCAAAACTATAGTGATTATATTGTCTAATCCAAAACAACCAAGCTGTAAAAAAAGCGTGCGGCCCTAAAAAAGGCTATGGTGAAAAAAGATGTGAAATCCAAGGTGGCGGCCAAGAAATGGCTGTGATGGTAGGTTAATGGTAAAAATTTTAATAACGACAATTCAGGTGAATTTTTGTGCAGCTTGGTCTTGGTACAAAATTCACCTGAATTGTCATTATTAAAATTTTTACCATCACTGCCATTTCTTGGCTGCCACCTTGGATTTCACATTTTTTTTCACCATAACCTTTTTGAGGGCCGCACGCTTTTTTTACAGCTTGGCTGTTTTGGATTAGATTTCATTTCTTTTTGTATTTGTATACCCCAAAGTATGGCCGGCGTTGGGACTTTTTTAACCTATCTTTTTTTTCTTTTCCACTGGAAGAAGAAAAGATGAAGTGGATGTACTTTAAATATTTTATCAGTAAATGTACAAATTATATATATATATATATATACATATATATAATACATATATTGATTACAGAAATCTCCATGATGGTTTCTTTGTAACTGAATACTCTACAAGGTGACTTCTTCTAGATGCTCTTTCTACAGGGTGAATTGTTTGTAGCTAAATTCTGTACAGATGATTTGTTTGCAGCTGAGCTCTTTACAGAATGGTTTCTTTGTAGCTGAACTCTCTACAAGGTAACTTCTTCTAACTGATCTTTCTACAGGGCAATTTGTTTGTGGCTGAATTTTCTACAGGGTGATTTCTTTGCAGCTGAACTCTCTACATGGTGGTTTCTTTGTAGCTGAACTCTCTACAAAGTAATTTCTTCTAAATCTCCCTGTAGAGAGATCAGCTACAAGAAGTTTCCTTGTAGAGAGTTCAGCTACAAACAAATCAATCTGTAGAAAGATCAGCTAGAATAATTTCACTTTGTAGAGAATTCAGTTGCAAAAGAACCACCATGTAGAGAGTTCAGCTACTAACTAGTGACCTAGTAGAGACATCAGCTAGAAGATGTTACCTTGTAGAGAGTTCAGCTACAAAGAAACCATTCTGTAAAAAGCTCAGCTGCAAACAAATCACCTATACAGAATTCAGCTACAAACAAATCACCCTGTAGAGAGATCAGCTAGAAGAAGTTACCTTGTAGATAGTTCAGCTACAAACAAATCACCCTGTAGAGAGATCAGCTAGAAGAAGTTACCTTGTAGAGAGTTCAGCTACAAAGAAACCATGATTTAGAGAGTTCAACTTCAAACAAATCACCTGTAGAGAGTCCAGCTACAAACAAATCTCCCTGTAGAGAGATCAGCTAGAAAAAGTTACCTTGTAGAGAGTTCAGCTACAAACAAATCACCCTGTAGAAAGATCAGCTAGAAGAAGTCCCCTTGTAGAAAGTTCAGTTACAAAGAAACCACCATGTAGAGAGTTCAGCTACAAACTAGTGACCTTGTAGAGACATCAGCTAGAAAAGTTACCTTGTAGAGAGTTCAGCTACAAAGAAACCATTCTGTAAAGAGCTCAGCTGCAAACAAACCACCTGTACAGCATTTAGTTACAAACAAATCAGAAATCAGCTAGAAGAAATTACCTTGTAGATAGTTCAGCTACAAATAAATCACCCTGTAGAAAGATCAGTTAGAAGAAGTTACCTTGTAGAGAGTTCAACTACAAAGAAACCATTTTGTAAAGAGCTCAGCTGCAAACAAATCACCTGTACAGAATTCAGCAATGAACAAATCACCCTGCAGAGAGATCAGCTAGAAGAAGTTACCTTGTAGATAGTTCAGCTACAAACAAAATCTCCCTGTAGAGAGATCAGCTATAGAAGAAATTACCTTGTATAGAGTTCAGCTACAAAGAAACCACCATGTAGAGAGTTCAGCTACAAAGAAACCATTCTGTAAAGAACTCAGCTGCAAACAAATCACCTGTACAGAATTCAGCTACAAACAATGGTTTCTTTGTAGCTGAACTCTCTACACGGTAACTTCTTCTAGCTGATCTCTTGTTTGTAGCTAAACTCTCTACATGATGGTTTCTTTGTAGCTGAACTCTCTGCAAGGTAACTTCTTCTATTGATCTCTCTACAGGATTATTTGTTTGTAGCTGAACTCTCTACGTGATGGTGTCTTTGTAACTGAACTCTCTACACGGTAACTTCTTCTAGCTGATCTCTCTACAGGGCAATTTGTTTGTAGCTGAACTCTCTACATGATGTTTTTTTTGTAGCTGAACTCTCTGCAAGGTAACTTCTTCTATTGATCTCTCTACAGGGTGATTTGTTTGTAGCTGAACTCTCTACATGGTGGTTTCTTTGTAGCTGAACTCTACAAGGTGATTTCTTCTAGCTGAACTATCTCTTTCCATAGTTGCATGAACTCCCTACATGGTAACTTCTTCTAGCTGATCTCTCTACAGGGTGATTGTTTGTAGCTGAATTCTGTACAGGTGATTTGTTTGCTGCTGAGCTCTTTACAGAATGGTTTCTTTGTAGCTGAACTCTCTACAAGGTAACTTCTTCTAACTGATCTTTCTACAGGGCAATTTGCTTGTGGCTGAATTTTCTACATGGTGGTTTCTTTGTTGCTGAACTCTCTACAAAATAATTTCATCTAGCTGATCTCTCTACAGGGAGATTTGTTTGCAGCTGAACTCTCTACATGGTGGTTTCTTTGTAGCTGAACTCTCTACAAGATAATTTCGTCTAGCTGATCTCTCTACAGGGAGATTTGTTTGTAGCTGAACTATCTACAAGATAACTGCTTCTAGCTGATCTCTCTACAGGGTGATTTGTTCGTAACTGAATTCTGTACAGGTGATTTGTTTGCAGCTGAGCTCTTTACAAAATGGTTTCTTTGTAGCTGAACTCTCTACAAGGTAACTTCTTCTAACTGATCTTTATACAGGGTGATTTGTTTGTAGCTGAACTATCTACAAGGTAATTTCGTCTAGCTGATCTCTCTACAGGGTAATTTGTTTGTAGCTAAATTCTGTACAGGTGATTTGTTTGCAGCTGAGCTCTTTACAGAATGGTTTCTTTGTAGCTGAACTCTCTACAAGGTAACTTTTCTAGCTGATGTCTCTACAAGGTCACTAGTTTGTAGCTGAACTCTCTACATGGTGGTTTCTTTGTAACTGAACTTTCTACAAGGTGACTTCTTCTAGCTGATCTTTCTACAGGGTGATTTGTTTGTAGCTGAACTCTCTACGAGGTAACTTTTTCTAGCTTATCTCTCTACAGGGAGATTTGTTTGTAGCTGAACTCTGTACAGGTGATTTGTTTGAAGCTGAACTCTCTAAATGATGGTTTCTTTGTAGTTGAACTCTCTACAAGGTAACTTCTTCTAGCTGATCTTTCTACAGGGTGATTTCAGGGGCGTAGGAACAGGGGGGGCCACAGGGGCCAGGGCCCCCCTAGTCTGTGGCCATGCATATAGAGAACAGGCCAGGTCTTATTCAGTTGCCAGCAGGAGCCATTTTACAGTAATACATCACGTGATATAACCATACCTACTTTCGCTGATGTATTGTCTTCCCTGACTGACGATATTGATTGGAGACACCGAGGGAGACACTGAGTGAAAGCATACCCAGTTTATTTGAAATAATTGTAGAGGCGCTAAAATGCTGTGAAATATGTTAAAACTCACGTGGTGCTAGCACATGGTGACACGTGTTAGATAATTATCGAAGAGCTGTTTTATGTCTCGGCAGAAAACTTTAAACGAATTGTTTTGTACCACTAGCAGAGGCTCACAGAATTCGGTTTTTAGTGAAGGAGCTTCTAAAGGAGGCTCCTCAAGCGGTACTAGCGGAGGTGGATCTGAAAATCCGCCTTATTTTAGCCATAACAGTGTGCGTAATGATGGATCTGTGAGCGTGAATCTGATGGAGGTAGCTGAATCAGAGCAACCTCACTCGTTTGAACCAGATACCTCAAGTCAAAGTTTGAGTGAAACTGTATTGTTGAATTACCATCAACTTGATCAAGTTAGGGATTATTATTATTATTATTATTATCAATTTTGTCAAAATACCGGGTTGTACAAAAGGATAAGCCTGTAGGCGTACTTCCCACAAAAAGCACATACACACCAGAAATTACAAAAACAATGACATAATGACAGGGATATGCCATCACTTACTGCTACCACTAGTAGTCCATCATCGTCATCCATTGCTAGTCCATGCGAGTGTCAGTGCTGTACTAACTTTAACATTCCTTACCATCCTTCAGCAGTTGATAGCTCTAAAAGACAACAGTTATACTCTATCAAAGAACATGGCAAGCAGAAATCTCATTCAAGAACGATTCAAAGTAGTTGGTATGAAGCACATCCTTGGATCACTGTGTGTACATCTGAATATAAGGTATATTGTGCAACTTGTAGAGCAGCTAATGAGCAGTGCTTGCTGAACTCCATACATGCAAAGTCAACTTTTATTCGTCAAGGTTTTAACAATTGGAAGAAAGCTCTCGAAAAGTTTCGTGAGCATGAATGCAGTAACATGCATAGGGAGGCTGTTGAAAAGCTTACAGCCAAGGCCAAAGGAGTTAGAATTGATGCCCTATGTGATACTCAGCTAAGGAAAGATCAAGAGTACCATAGAAAAATGTTTATGAAGCTACTGCAAGCAATCCAATACCTTTCACGTCAAGGACTGCCCTTACGTGGTCACAGAGAGGATGCAGAATCATTTAGTGGTAACCTCTATCAATTACTACTACTACAGGCAAAAGATTGTCCAGAAATGATCTCTTGGCTCAATCGGAGGGAGTACATATCACCAGAAATTGTTAACGAGATTATCACATTAATGAGCAAATCTGTTCTGAGGAACATTTTAGCTGATGTTAGCAAATCATTATGGTACTCTGTAATTGTAGATGAGGCCACAGACGTTTCTCACAATGAGCAAATGTCAATGTCCCTTAGGTGGACAGATGACAATTATGAAACACATGAAAGTACTGTTGGCCTTGCTCAGTTACCTGATACTAAAGCCCAAACAATCTTTTCAGCAGTAAAAGATACTTTAATCTCTACATGTTCGCTTTCAATCAATCAATGCCGAGGTCAGGCTTATGATGGTGCATCCAATATGAATGGCATCAATAATGGAGTGCAAGCTCTATTTAAAGCAGAAGTTGAGCAAGCGTTGTACGTTCATTGCCTTGCTCACAGTTTGAATCTTTGCTTAAAGGATGTAACAAAGACTTGTGACATGATAAGAGATGTTTTAAACTTTATTTATGAGTTAACACAACTGATCAAAATGTCTCCTAAAAGATTAACATTGTTTGAAAGTCTAAGAAAGGAAGTAACTGTTAATACTGGTGAACTGACACCACATCTTCGAATGTTGTGTCCAACTAGATGGACTGTAAGACACTCATCGATTTCCAGTACAGTAGACCCTCGGTTATCCGGCCCCCGTTTATCCGGAACCTCGATTATCCGGAATTGAAAATGACTGTTCTATTAGAGTACTTTGAGTATAGGTGTGCGTTCTATTAGAGTATTTCAATGGAGCTCTGTATATAAATGTATGGGCTTCAATTATCCGAACTATTCACTTATCCGAACACTTTTATCATTGCCTGAGAACAAAGAGGTTCGGATAACCGAGGGTCTACTGTATATTGAAAAATTACAGCACTATCCAGAGTGCTTTAGATGAGATTAGTAAAGGTCATGATGAGTATGCTGCAAAAGCTAATGGAATGGCATCAAAGATGGACAATTTTGATACTTTTTTTGGTCTAAAACTTGCATATCTCATATTTTCTGCTGCAGAACAGGTATCAATAAATATTCAAGCAAAGGATGTCACTGTACAAGAGGCAGTTCGTGGTGCTCAACTTCTCATAACGCATTTAAATTCCATGAGAAATGAAGCAAGGTTTAATAGTTTTTACAGTGAAGTGATGCGTGAAAGTGTCAATTTAACAGCAGAACCGACCCTTCCACGTCAAAGAAAAAGGCCTAGAAGAATTGATGATGGTGCAAGTTCCCACATTTATGAAACTCCAAAAGACAGACACCCTCGCATGTATTTTGAAGTAGCTGAAGCAACTGCTGGTGAAGTTGAAAGAAGGTTTATTCAAAAGGATCTAGGAATTGTAAATGAAATTGAATCGATTCTTATTGAATTTTCTAATGGTAATGCAGAAAAGAGTATCTCTCCAGATTTAGAGATGTATTTGAAGAATGATTTTGCATTTGAAAACTTGAAGACCCAACTGTCAATGCTACCAGATGCAATTAAAACAAGTTGTTTAGGCATAAAAAAGGTAGCCAATGTGAGAACAATAGCAAGTGTAATGAACGAGAGTTCAATATACAAGGGCATGCTACGAGAGGTTGATAAACTTTTAAAATTGTATCTAACATTTCCAGTGACAACTTCTACTGCTGAACGCTCCTTTTCTTCCCTCAGACATGTGAAAACGTATCTCAGAAGTACTATGACAAGTTCCAGATTAAATAATTTGTTCCTATTATATATTCACAGAGACATTACAGATTCACTTGACTTGTGTAACTTAGCTAAGGACTTTGCATCTGCAAACAAACGTAGAATGTATTATTTTGGAAGGTTTTAATAATATGTGACTGAATTTGACAAAACAAGGCTTCGACGCACAAAGCTTTGTTAGGAGATATGGCGATTTTAAGGAATCATTGTGTAATAACTTCCCAGTGCCTAAAGCTGTGCAGACAAAATTTGCACCAATTGTTCATCTGTTCACTAGCTATCACTGAGTGGGTGTATACATTTCTGATACCCAACATTTGCCCTGTTTTGAGCAGCTTTTTTCGAGCGGGTAATAATATCACAGGTGATAGTAATAGGGTGCGAGGGTGGGGGTGGACGGTGGTCTTAGCATACGGGTATAAAATGGAGTAAGAAGACGATTGGAATCCAGAGGCCAAGTTTGGGCTCTCCATGGCCCTCCATGGCCCTCAAATTACTCCAAATTGACTGAGAACACTATTGGCGAGCTCTCTGTGAAGTCCCAGCTCACTACACACCATTATCACAAAGCCATGGCCATTTAATGGTGCCAGTCTCACACTCGTGGCTTTGACAGGGTCGGAAGAAAGCTGCTACAGAAACCAGACTTGCCAGTGCTGAAGGAAGTACAGTGTGAAATATGATAGTGTATTAGACCAGTAATCCATTTCTGGTAAAATCGTAAGTTTGATTTTGTGTGCGTGGAAGCCTTGTTATATGAAATCCGGTCACATATTGTGTTGTGATTATATAGCTAAGTATTTTTATAGCTATAGCTATATATGTACATCTTATTTATGTACTTTTCTAATATAGGAAATTAATTCAAAAACATGCATGTTCACATGCATGATATACATCATTGCTATCAGACTCTTTATTTAACCATGCCTGTAATCCGAAATAATGGTTAAATTTGCTTCCAGATTCAGTCTTATAACACTTATTTTTCAAAAATTTCCTGGGGGGGCATGCCCCCAGACCCCCCTAGAAGGAGAGCATGCTTTGCATGCTCTGAGTGTGCTTCGTGCACTATGCATGTTCCCACAAGTACATAACTTCACCCTCCCCTCTTATACCAGTACATGCATGCATGGGCCCCCCTCATATTTTTTGCCTTGCTACGCCCCTGGATTTGTTTGTAGCTGAATTCTGTACAGGTGATTTGTTTGCAGCTGAGCTCTTTACAGAATGATTTGAAATCATTCTGTAAAGAGCTCAGCTGCAAACAAATCACCTGTACAGAATTCAGCTACAAACAAATCACCCTGTAGAAAGATCAGCTTCTTCTAGCTGATGTCTCTACAAGGTCACTAGTTTGTAGCTGAGCTCTCTACATGGTGGTTTCTTTGTAACTTAACTCTCTATACAAGGTTACTTCTTCTAGCTGATCTTTCTACAGGATGATTTGTTTGAAGCTGAACTCTCTACAAGGAACTTCTTCTAGCTGATCTCCCTACAGGGTGAATTGTTTGTAGCTGATTTCACTACAGGGTGACTTTTTTGTAGCTGATTTCTCTACAGGGTGGCTTGTTTGTAGCTAATCTCTATACAGGTTACTTGTTTCTAGCTGATCTCTTGAATTCTCTTCAGGGTGACTGCTCTATTAGGATGACTGCTCTATTAGAGTATCTCGATCTCGCACTTACTGCACCAAGGTGGATTTCGTGTTATAACTCCGTGGCTTTAAGTCTGATTCTTCTACATAATTGAAGAGCCTTTCTAAGATGATTACTCCATCTATACAGCGATTTTCATAGCATTACCCCAAGCGGTTTATCTGGTAGGCGTGGAAAGCAGTCGTTTTTTAATAGCTAATCTCGATTGTGTAATTGTTACACACTGTTGGTTTTTTCGTTGTATCTTCCTGGTTTTAAGCTCGATTTCTTTTAAACCACAAAAGGTTTGAGGTTCAATAGTTAACCTATTCACCCACCCATTTTCAGCTTCTTCCCGTACGCGGTTTACGCTGTAGGCGTGACAACATATTGGTGCTATTTTTCGTGAATAATCGCTCATAACTCTTTGCCTGTTTATCGTATTCCAGCCACAGTTGGTACCGAGATGCGCCTTTATACCCCCCTTCTGTGCGCCAAATTTCAAGGCAATCGGATATGGTGTTCGAGTTTTATAGCAGTTTTTGTAAGTGTGCGAAAAGAGGAAGAAAAAGAAAAACGAAGAAACTGAGCCAATTTTTGAAGTCGCATATCTCGGGAACGCGTGAAGCGATTTCGCTCAAATGTGGAATGTGGAGTGCTGAAGTTGGAGGGAGTGTCCACAGCAAAAATCGTCTTGTTTCATCAAGGCAGCACAGAGTTACGGAGGTGCGACAATTGCGTTTTCTTTCTTCCTTTCAATATACTTACGGGTGTTGTGCGCCGGCTTCTTGGGCCGCACGACACTCTTGATTATGGGAACCATTGAAGCATAATATGCATTTTAATGCACAGTAACTTGTGCATTACTGTAATGTGAATCATTAAAAGAAAGGGAAATGATGATGATGTATACAAGACAATAGCTAAGTGTCTGGATAGACAGCACCTACCTGATTGGTTATGTATCTTATATATATCCTTATGACATCAAAACATGTCACCTGTAAAATTAAGATTGCTCATTATCTAGGAAAGCATGCAATACATTGTGTTTGTGTGGTTGACAGAAGGGCTTTCGGACACATGTACTGTATAGTCTCGTGTGGCCAGACCGTGTATTGGGTGGCTTTTTTCTCCACCCAATACACGGAAAAAAGCGGTCTGGCCACACGAGACTATGTACTGTATTCATGGTTATGCAGTTTGTGCAGTTGGTGCATTATACACACTTGATGATATCAATCTGATCATGATGTGTCAATATTGAATTAATCATTTCATTGAGATCATGAGATAAGTAATGATAGCTATAATGTCCAAACTCCTCTGACCACTTTATCATCAACCAACCGAGTCATCATAAAGATTTCTTCTAGCTTGTGTATGAAGTGGTAAGATATGCCAATTAAATTGTGAAGGACGGCATGTCTAAACATATCAATGTGTTGTTTTTTATTGTTTTTATCTCCTTTACCAGTTAGGAACTGTTGTTGCTTCCTTATCTAATTTCATCCTTGTAATCATAGCACAATGACTTACTAACAAAAGTGACAGTTGACACTAGAGTGTGGAAGTGCTAGAATGTTGTAGGCATGTGGTTTTTAAATCTACAATAGTTGTGAATATTATTACCTAGTGTAAATGGAAACTTGATCATGAAAACATCTGAATCCTTTGAAGTGAGCACTCAAAGAGTATATTAATTGATTTTACTGAAGTGTACTTAGTACCAGTACGTAGTTGCAGTTGCACTGGTTAGAAAAGAGCTTTGCAATGTTAAACTTCTGCTGTTTAGCAAACTGTATTATTTTGCTAATGCTTCATGATGTCTGTGCATTGAGTAGTACTGCAATGAATACTGAGAAGGAGCTACCAAATCACTCAGACTATTGTGTTGTTAATGATTCTACTATCAGAAAGATGACTGGCGGTGGTTTGATGACTATATTAAATTTTACTTTAGACTGGTTAGTAGTCACAGATGGTGTTGACTTGTTCATGTTACCTACAAATGGATCAGAATGTGATGATGTTTACAAGCCTAACATTGCCATATATGCTGTACAGACTTCATTGTATGGTATTAACTTCATTTTAGCCACCGGTACTATTTGCCTACACTTTTACTTCAAAGAGCTGCAAACTGTGTTTGGTGTTCTGGTTACATCATTCTGTTTCATCCTAAATGTCGACCACATTATCACAATGGTGCACAACAGATACCAGTACATGCACAAGGTGAATGATGATGGTGGCATCTGTGCTACACTAATTTACATGAGGGGAGTGATGACGTTTCTCTATCACACTGCAAAGTTCACCATCTTGTTCCATTTCACATACCTGATGTACAGAAGTTACAGAGCAAAGTCAGATGGATCCAAGTTGAATAAAAAGTTGATTTGCAAATACTCTATATTTATTGTTTCGTTGACTACAGTTTACACACTGATTGCTGTGCCATATGATTTAGCTGCTCCTAGAGGTGCTTTTGTAACTGAGGATGGATATTGTGCTATTAATTTTCTTGATGATGGCTTATCTGCTATTATCTTCATTGTGGAAATTTGTCTCATTTCCCTAGTAGAGCTGATAACATTTGGAATCGGAATCACACTTTACTTCCTTATCAGTAAGCGATGTTGTGAACTCAAGTCAAGTGACATTCGAGTGTGCTTCATATTGGTATCCACAGCTGGACTAAATAGGATATTATTTATTGTGTGTTATTCAATGAGTGATTTACGTGATGTTTCCTATGTGGCCAGCTCTGTTGCGACATTTGTAGAGCAGTCAGTCTTGTGGATAACGTTTTTAACATCAAAGAAAGTCAAAGCTGCCATCAGTTCTATGACTCTGTATTCATTTTCTTAATCAATACGTACTTTTTAAAATGGATTTCATAGCTACACTGTTCACAAGAATGCATATATGTGCTCTGACTGTGTACTGCAAATACAATTCATAGATTGTACATGTATCAATTTTTAAGCATATAAAGTTCAAGGTTAAAGTTATACAGTGAAACCTGAGTATTAAGTACACCTTGGGACCAACCAAAGTGTCCTGATTATCAAAGTATCATGGTTTATCAAGTCAGTTTACATGCTTTGAGGCTATTACCATTACACAGGTGTCCTCATTTCTGGTGGCCTGATTATCAGGCTTCCCAGCAATACTATTACTAGCAGCAGGTGTCTGGGAGCACATGCAGCCCCAGCCACTGAAAGACTTGATTTGAATATTTTGATGGTTCAGGGCTCAACAGATTAATATATTTCATGGATGAATTAATGAGATGGTTATTATTTGTATGACCTCCTGGGACATAGCTAGTAGGCCTATACATACTGACATGGATCGCAAAATGGAATGATTGAGAACAAAATATTAGTTTGATTTTTATCTACAGTGAAGTATATGAAGGATGTGAAGTGCATGTCAATATCAATACTGGATGTCTATCTATTCCCATGAATCATGATAACTAAAAAGCTGCAGAGTAGCTAGAAGCTTATACTCAGTTTTGCGTCACCCACATTTACAGTGTCTAGTCTAGATATATTTCTTCTCCAATGAGAGCTCCCTAAAATTTAATGCTCTACATCAATATCATTTCCAACAATACAAAATTCCCTCTCACATTAAGAAATTGATAATATAATTATGGGTAATTATACAAGTATGTGAATACTGTATTAGAGTAAATTTGACTGTTCTAATAGAGTATTTTGAAACAGGGTTCATGTCTCACTTGTGTTCCTTCCCTGAGAGATGAATATGTAACTTTTTTGTAGTTGTGTTGTACTGCATGCTGCAATCAGTTAATTTTGCGCTGCTAAATTTAGTGTGTTAGATTTCTGCTGAAACCTTAATGAGAAATCAATTTCAAAGAATAGGTCCCTGAAACCCTTGGAAACTTCACTACCTACACATACGCACCTGAAAATACGGGTAATCTCCATTCTTTAACTTTTTACACTGCATGCATACAAATAATATAATGGCATGATGACATATACCACACTTTAAATGAAACTGAATATGCATAAACTCTCATAAAATTATACAGAATAGCAGCCACTTCTTTAATAACACCACTTCAATATATCATACACCTCTAGTATACATGAGTACCATACTTTAAGACCTAAAAACTCTGAGACCCATACACCCACACAGACTTCTTTGATGCTCGTTGTTCATATTATAACATTATACAGTTATAAGTTCAGAAGCCCTAGCCTCTCAAAGATATTAGATTTACAAATGGTAATTTTACTCATAAAGCTATTATGCTCATAAACTTGAGCACTTTGCATTTAAGTAGTGCTCAAAACTATGCTCATGAAAAATACCCTAGCATTAATATAGCTAAAAAAGCATTAGCTATATAAAAATGAAGTAAAAAGGAGTGAAACAAGTTGGTGGCTAGTCTATTTGGGAGAATCCCTACAATGGTATGTTACCCCACCGTGCCAACATAAGGATTTTCCCATAAGGACTAAAGCTACTGTACCATTAAATCATATTAATTTTCTTGCTTCACTACTTTTTATTGCTGTAATTACGCCATGCAGTTTTTAAACTTTTTTGTTACAGGATAGCTTATGATAATACACATGTGTGGCTTTTATTAGAGTACCTCAATCTCACCACTGAGCATTTAAAGTAAAGTCCACATTGTTTACAATCCTTGGATACGTACGTATGTACTGTACCTTTGTATGTATACTAGCTACAGTACATAGTAAATGGAGTAAACAATCTGCTAGAAACAAGACTTAAATACAGTGATTATACACCAAGAGCCTCTCTAATTGATTTCTTACATTTTTTAAACTTAAAAAAAAAGACTTTTGCAAGGGGTATATTGTATAATAGTTACTACTTTAGTAGATATGCACTTTTAAATGTCTGTGTCAAGGTGAAATTTGACATCACCAGAACAAGTACCTGTACATATACTGCGGTCATTTGTCTTAAGTGCACATGCTATATCATACATCATCACAGTGTGTGCTTGGATAGACACGATACTGTCAGGTAAGAGTACAAGGTATGTGTGCATAAGTAGAAAGTGCATTTACGTGGTGGTTATGTACTTTATACTATCACTGACCCAGACAAACATGTACAATGACATAATGTATTTTTTGTACATACAGGTGTATCATTGTACAGCACCCATGCAAAGTGCATAGGGTGCTGTGCAATGAAAGTGGAAAGTTTGTGTTCATGATCATCAAGTAAAGTTTTCTCACAAATCACTAATGAAATGGTATTATTCAAAGGACATTACAATACAGCGAATGACAAAGAATTTTATTTCTATCCATGTCTTATATTTCAGCAACATTAAGACTGAACAAATAAAGTTTCTAAATGAGTTGAATCAGCTTTCAGTTGATTAAGTCAGAAAACATTTACTGGGCACATAGGTGATTCTAAGGACTACAAAAATCTTTTAGAAAATTGTAGTATAGATTGGCATTAGCATTTTCATCTTTTATAGCATTGATTTGAGCCACTTTAAAGCCTCAAAATTGCAAATCCTGAGGTGATTGCACTCCCCTACCCCCTAAAATTTTACTTTGAACAGATAAAGAACAACATTTCATCCCCTCCTCCCACCGCATGTCAGGTCTATATAGAATTGCCACTAACCGGGCAATCTCAAGCCATAGCCTATATATTTATTTATTTATTAAAATAATGTGCAGCCTCAGTTTGAGTAGTGAGGATAAATGCACATACATTACATTATGTACATCACACTTACTGTAACTAAGCTATACATTAAAAGAGTTAACATTGCTACTGTGATGTTAATTTGCTGAGAAAATTAATGATTTCAACTGTTGGTTTATAGATGGATAGTGATGGTTGTTGGATGAGTTCTTAAATTGTGGTAGCGAGTCCCATGACCTGATTATTCTTGGAAATGGAAGTGCCGTGTTGGGTTGTTCAAGCATATAGATGTGACAGAATCTTTGATTGTGACCTCTGGTGAATGAGTTAACAGGAATAAGGTCAGTAGGATGAGGGATTTTGATCAAGGTAACAACAATCACAGCTATTTCATTGTGTGTTGTAATGTCCATCAAAACTATAATGAATAAGTTAATATGGGTACCATTGAAGCATATTATGCATACAATATGAACTTTAATGCATAGAAGCTTAACTTATTGCATAATATTATGAATTAGTAGAATTACTAAAAGGAAAGGGAAACGATAATGATGCCATACAAGACATTAGTTGAGTATCTGGGTGAGTAGCACCTACCAGATCGGTCATGTGTCATAATCCTTATGACATCAAAACATGCAAAAATTGACACACTTTCACTTTTGAAAAACAATAAACTTACTTAAGTTTTATTTTAGTTTCAGATAATCAAAAGTAATAGCCCCAACATAGTGTTACCTAGCTAGCTAAAACAACACCACTTCCTATGCATGAATCAAAGTAGAAATCAAATAAAACAGAGTACCTACTAAAGAGTGAACACAATTAATGGCTGATGGATTAAAAGCAGGCTAGATTATAGCCACTAGTATTAGTAGCACCAGCATTATACCAGCAGTACCAGCAGTACCATTATAGTACCACTATCACCAGCAGTATCACTAGTACCAGCAGTACTAGTAGTACCAGCAGTACCATTAGTATTAGCAGTGCCAGGAGTACCAGCAGTTTCGCTAGTTCAACCAGTACCAGCAGAGGCAGCAGTATCACTAGTACTAGAGTACCAGCAGTACCTGTACCAGCAGTATCAATAGTACCAGCAGTGCCACTAGTATACCAGCAATACCAGTAGTGTATAACAACATAAATGCATTGTGTACTCATAAATAACATTTCGTGACTTTTAATTTTGAAGAACTAACTGAAGAATAACGTTGTTATAGTATCATGTCTGTTTCATGGTAACAAAGTAAACAAACATTTACAAACAAAATTGCACAACCTTCATAAACAGCTGTAGTGATATGATAAAGCAATAAATTCGTACTCAATCATTTGGAGCATTGTTTATTGGAAATGTTGCTAAGATACACTGTACTGAACTATATCATTTAACCAATATATTTTATAAAGTTTCCTTCATGACTAACCTGTGATGGAAACCGATTCTACATAAGATATACCACACTTGTAATTGGCATATTTCTGCTGGATGGATGTTTCTCAATTGTAATTATACTTACAATGGTATTTCTAGATACTTCCTTGAAACGTACATAGTAAAATAATTATTGTTGCCAACCAACTATATACCTAACCACTTGTTGGTTCATTTTAGTTGGTTATAGTCCTCTTGTGCTAGCTGTTTGTATATACGTATGACCTAGCCACATATACTATTGTTAACAGTTGCTGTTCAGTCTTATACAACTACATTGGCCAGTCCTTGTCACTCTATGTGGCCTCCAGGGAATATGGCATGCATATGGTTTCCTACACAGATAGTAAAATAGATTAAAATTCCTCTACTTTATGGACATGTATCTCTATTGTCAACTTGTATAGTGGTATGCAATTAGGCAGCAAAAATGCATTGTGCATTTCATAGCACATTGATAGTACAGCAAGACTGGATCACATTACAACGTTAGCAAGATTCTGGAACTATACCAGTTATTGATGTAGTTGAAAATGTAGGATTTCATGTGCAAGTTGTTTTGTGTTTTAAAAGGGAAGCCTGTCTACTGGTCATCATGTCGTATACAGTCAATAATTATCAAGGAATTCAATGAATATTAAGGAAACACGACAAGACTATACACTGTTAAATACCTGTTGCTAATTCATTTATTGTCACAAATATCGAGAGTTGAAGTAGTTTCAAAATGGTGAAGCTGTCATTGTTAGTAACAATTGTAAGCTTGCTACTATTAGATAGTGTTCACTCAGTGTGGAGTACTGAAATGATTAATATCAACAATGTTACTGAGAAGAAACTACTAAATCAGTTAGAGTATTGTGTTCTTAATGATTCTGTTATTCAAAAGAAGACTGGTGATGGTTTGTTGATTATTATAAATGATACTGGAGGTTGGCTTCTAGTTACAAATGGCAGTAATGTGTTTGTGTTCCCTTCAAATGGACCAAATTGTGAAAATGACACCTACAATCCTGACATTGTCATATATGCTATACAGACCTTCATCTATTCCATTATCTTTTTAGTGACAACATGCATCATTGTCCTACACTTGTGCCTCAAAGAATTGCGAACTGTGTTTGGTGTACTAACCATTATATTCTGCCTCTTTTTTAATATGGATAATGTAGTAACATTTGTCCACAACAGATACCAGTTTACACACAAAATTAACGATACTGGTGTGGTGTGTGCTGTGCTTGCATATACCAGGGGAATTTTGAATTTATCCTCCCAGTTTACAAGGTTGACAATTCTATTTCATTTTGCATATCTCATGTATAACACTTACAGGGTAAGATCAGGAAAATTCAGTAGAAATAACAAGTTGATATCAAGACACACGGTAGTGTGTCGTGCGGCCCAAGAAGCCGGCGCGCAACCCCGTGAGTATATTGACAGGAAGAAAGAAAACGCAATTTGCGCACCTCCGTAGCTCTGTTATGCCTTGATGAAACAAGACAAAGTTTGCTGTGTACATTCCCTCCAACTTCAGTACTCCACATTCCAAATTTGAGCGAAATCGCTTCAGGCATTCCTGAGATATGCGACTTCAAAAATTGGCTTAGTTTCTTCGTTTTTTTTCTTCTTATTTTTCTTCCTCTTATCGCACACTTACAAAAACTGCTATAAAACGCGAACGCGTTATCCGATTGCCTTGAAATTTGGCACACAGAAGGGGGGTATAAAGGCGCATCTCTGTACCAACTTTGGCTGGAATACCATAAACAGGCAAAGAGTTATGAGCGATTATGCACGAAAAATAACACCAATATGTTGTCACGCCTACAGGGTAAACCGCGTATGGGAAGAAGCTGAAAATCGGTGGGTGAATAGGTTAACTATTGAACCTCAAACCTTTTGTGGTTTGAAAGAAATCGAGCTAAAAACCAGGAAGATACAGCGAAAAAATCAACAGTGTGTAACAATTACGCAATCAAGATTAGCTAATTTTTATTATTATTATTATTATTATTATGCTTGCCACGCCTACCAGATAAACCACTTGGGGTAATGCTTTGAAAATCGCTGTACAGATGGAGTTATCATCTTAGAAAGGCTCTTCAATGGTGTAGAAGAATCAGACTTAAAGCCACGGAGTTATAACACGAAATCCAACTTGGTGTAGCAAGTGCGAGATCGAGATACTCTAATAGAGCAGTCATCCTAATAGAGCAGTCACCCTGAACAGAATTCAAGAGATTAGTTAGAAATAAGTAACCTGTATAGAGATCAGCTACAAACAAATCACCCTGTAGAGAGTTCAGCTACAAACAATTCACCCTGTTCAGACATCAGTTAGAAGAAGTTTTCTTGTAGAGAGTTCAGTTACAAACAAATCACCCTGTTGAAAGATCAACTAGAAGATGTCACCTTATAGATAGTTCAGTTACAAAGAAACCACCATGTAGAGAATTCAGCTACAAACTAGTGACCCTGTAGATACATCAGCTAGAAGAAGTTACCTTGTAGAGAGTTCAGCTACAAAGAAACCATTCTGTAAAGAGCTCAGCTGCAAACAAATCACCTATACAGAATTCAGCTACAAACAAATCACCCTGTAGAGAGATCAGCTAGAAGAAGTTACCTTGTAGATAGTTCAGCTACAAACAAATCATCCTGTAGAGAGATCAGCTAGAAGAAGTTACCTTGTAGATAGTTCAGCTACAAACAATTCACCCTGTACAGAGCTCAGTTAAAAGAGGTTTCCTTGTAGAGAGTTCAGCTACAGACAAATCACCCTGTAGAGAGATCAGTTAGAAGAAGTTACCTTGTAGATCGTTCAGCTACAAACAATTCACCCTGTAAAGAGATCAGCTAGAAGAAGTTACCTTGTAGAGAGTTCAGCTACAAAGAAACCATCATGTAGAGAATTCAGCCGCAAACAAATCATGTATAGAGAGTTCAGCTACAAACAAATCTCCCTGTAGAGAGATCAGCTAGAAGAAGTTTCCTTGTAGAGAGTTCTGCTACAAACAAATCACCCTGTAGAAAGATCAGCTAGAAGAAATCACCTTGTAGAGAGTTCAGCTTCAAAGAAACAATCATGTGAGAGTTCAGGTACAAACAAATTGTCCTGTAGAGAGATCAGCTAGAAGAAGTTACCTTGTAGAGAGTTCAGCTACAAAGAAACCATCATGTAGAGAGTTCAGCTGCAAACAAATCACCTGTAGAGAGTTCTGCTACAAACAAATCACCCTGTAGAAAGATCAGCTAGAAGAAATCACCTTGTAGAGAGTTCAGCTTCAAAGAAACAATCATGTGAGAGTTCAGGTACAAACAAATTGTCCTGTAGAGAGATCAGCTAGAAGAAGTTACCTTGTAGAGAGTTCAGCTACAAAGAAACCATCATGTAGATAGCTCAGGTACAAACAAATCACCCTGTAGAAAGATCAGCTATAGAAGAAATCACCTTGTAGAGAG
This sequence comes from Dysidea avara, assembly GCF_963678975.1. Lineage (NCBI taxonomy): Eukaryota > Metazoa > Porifera > Demospongiae > Dictyoceratida > Dysideidae > Dysidea > Dysidea avara. The sequence continues at coordinate 43,129,820 of NC_089275.1, read as the reverse complement.
TTCAGCTACAAAGAAACCATCATGTAGAGAGTTCAGCTACAAACAAATCGGCCTGTAGAGAGATCAGCTAGAAGAAATTACCTTGTAGAGAGTTCAGCTACAAAGAAACCATCATGTAGAGAGTTCAGCTGCAAACAAATCACCTGTAGAGAGTTAAGCTACAAACAAATCTCCCTGTAGAGAGATCAGCTAGAAGAAGTCACCTTGCAGGGAGTTCAGTTACAAAGAAATAAACCATGTAGAGAGTTCAGCTGCAAACAAATCACCTGTAGAGAGTTCAGCTAGAAATAAGTCACCCTGTAGAGAGATCAGCTAGAAACAAGTCACCTTGTAGAGAGTTCAGCTAGAAGAAGTAACATTGTAGAGCTACAAAGAAACTACCATGTAGAGTTCAGCTGCAAACAAATCACCCTGTAGAGAACTCAGCTACAAACAAATCGCCCTGTAGAAAGATTAGCTAGAAGAAGTTACCTTATAGGGAGTTCAGCTATGAACAGATCACCCTGTAGAGAGTTCAGCTACAAACAAATCACCCTGTAGAGAGTTCAGCTACAAACAAATCACCCTGTAGAGAGTTCAGATACAAAGAAACCACCATGTAGAGAGTTCAGCTGCAAAAAAAATCAATCACTCTGTTGAGAGTTCAGCTAGAAGAAGTCACCTTGTAGAGAGTTAAGCTGCAAATAAATCACCCTGTAGAGAATTCAGCTACAAACAAATCACCCTGTAGAAAGATCCGCTAGAAGAAGTTACCTTGTAGAGAGTTTAGCTACAAAGAAACCACCATGTAGAGAGTTCAGCTGCAAACAAATCACCTGTAGAGAGTTCAGCTAGAAACAAGTCACCGTGTAGAGAGATCAGCTAAAAACAAGTCACCCTGTAGAGAGTTCAGCTAGAGGAAGTCACATTGTAGAGAGTTCAGCTACAAAGAAACTACCACGTAGAGAGTTCAGCTGCAAACAAATCATCCTGTAGAGAGTTCAGCTAGAAGAAGTCACCTTTTAGAGAGTTCAGCTACAAAGCAACCACCATGTAAAGAGATCAGCTGCAAAAAACTCAATCACCTTGTAGAAAGATCGGCTAGAAGAAGTTACCTTGTAGAGAGTTCAGCTACAAAGAAACCACCATGTAGAGAGTTCAGCTGCAAACAAATCACCTATAGAGAGTTCAGCTAGAAACAAGTCACCCTGTAGAGAGTTCAGCTAGAAGAAGTCACATTGTAGAGAGTTCAGCTACAATGAAACTCCCATGTAGAGAGTTCAGCTGCAAACAAATCACCCTGTAGAGAACTCAGCTACAAACAAATATGCAGTGTAAAAAGATCAGCTAGAAGAAGTTACCTTGTAGAGAGTTCAGCTACAACGAAACCACCATGTAGAGAGTTCAGCTACAAACAAATCACCTGTAGAGAGTTCAGCTAGAAACAAGTCACCCTGTAGAGAGATCAGCTAGAAACAAGTCACCTTGTAGAGAGTTCAGCTAGAAGAAGTCACGTTGTAGAGAGTTCAGCTACAAAGAAACCACCATTTAGAGAGTTCAGCTGCAAACAAATCACCCAGTAGAAAGTTCAGCTATGAACAGATCACCCTGTTGAGAGTTCAGTTAGAAACAAGGAATCCTGTAGAGAGATCACCTAGAAGTATCGCCTTGTAGAGAGTTCAGCTACAAACAAATCACCTGTAGAGAGTTCAGATACAAACAAATCACCCTGTAGAGAGATCAGCTAGAAGAAGTCACCTTGTAGAGAGTTCAGCTATAAAGAAACCACCATGTAGAGAATTCAGCTACAAACAAACACCCTGTAGAGAACTCAGCTACAAACAAATCGCCCTGTAGAAAGATCAGCTAGAAGAAGTTACCTTGTAGGGATTTCAGCTACAAACAAATCACTCTGTAGAGAGTTCAGCTACAAAGAAACCATTCTGTAAAGAGCTCAGCTGCAAACAAATCACTTGTACAGAATTCAGCTACAAACAAATCACCCTGTAGAGAGATCAGCTAGAAGAAATTACCTTGTAGATAGTTCAGCTACAAACAAATCACCCTGTAGGAAGATCAGTTAGAAGAAGTTACCTTGGAGAAAGTTCAGCTACAAAGAAACCATTTTGTAAATAGCTCAGCTGCAAACAAATCACCTGTACAGAATTCAACTACGAACAAATCACCCTGTAGAGAGATCAGCTATAAGAAGTTACCTTGTAGATAGTTCAGCTACAAACAAATCTCCCTGTAGAGAGATCAGCTAGAAGAAATTACCTTGTAGAGAGTTCAGCTACAAAGAAACCACCATGTAGAGAGTTCAGCTGCAAAGAAATCACCCTGTAGAAAATTCTGCCAGAAACAAATTGCCCTGTAGAAAGATCAGTTAGAAGAAGTTACCTTTTAGAGAGTTCAGCTACAAAGAAACCATTCTGTAAAGAGCTCAGCTGCAAACAAATCACCTATACAGAATTCAGCTACAAACACATCACCCTGTAGAGAGATCACCTAGAAGAAGTTACCTTGTAGATCGTTCAGCTACAAACAATTCACCCTGTAGAGAGAGCAATTAGAAGAAGTCACCTTGTAGAGTGTTCAGTTACAAAGAAACCACCATGGAGATTTCTGTAATCAATATAATATTATGTGACCGGATTTGCGAAAAGGGGTCTTCCACACACATCCAATTCCGTAAACGTTGGAGACCATAACTCAGTGTTCAAGTAATATATTAACCTGAAACTTTCACCATATATTCAGCTATAGTGGTGCGCACCACTGTCCAAAATTCAAGGCAATAGCTCTTTCCAATCTGAAGTTATCAATTGTCAAAGTTGGCAAATTGGATGTGTGTGGAAGACCCCTTTTCGCAAATCCGGTCACATATGTATTATACAGAATATATAATTTGTACATTTACTGATAAAATATTAAAAGTACATCTACTTCATCTTTTCTTCTTCCTGTAGTAAAGAAAAAAAACATAGGTTAAAAAAATCCCAAAGCTGGCCATAGGCCGGCTTTGGGGTATACAAATACAAAAAGAAATGAAATCTAATCCAAAACAGCCAAGCTGTAAAAAAGTGTGCGGCCCTCAGAAAGGCTATGGTGAAAAAAGATGTGAAATCCAAGGTGGCGGCCAAGAAATGGCTGTGATGGTAGGTTAATGGTAAAAATTTTAATAATGACAATTTAGGTAAATTTTGTGAAGCGGCACAAAAATTCACCTGAATTGTTGTTATTAAAATTTTTACCATTAACCTACCATCACAGCCATTTCTTGGCCGCCACCTTGGATTTCACATCTTTTTTCACCATAGCCTTTCTGAGGGCCGCACACTTTTTTACAGCTTGGCTGTTTTGGATTAGATTAAAATATGTAATGTTTATCATTTCAACTACTACCATCTATTCTGCAATAGCCTTATCATATGATTAACTGTGACCAGATCTGCTTCTAATACAGATAATGGATATTGTGTAACAAAATTTTATAACAACGATGTAATTTTTATACTAGTTGTTACACAGTTGGCATCAGTTTTTGTCATGCAAGTAGTAATATGTGTTATAGGCATGGTACTTTATTATTTGGTCAATAAAAAAGTGCTGTGAATTTAGGTCAAGAGACACATGAGTCTGTCTCACACTGGGTTCAACTGCCAGACTTAATACATTCTTATTTCTTGTTGTGGTGCATTAAGTGGATGGCAGTACTGACATTACTTTTCTAAGCACCTCTATTGGAACATGTATACAAATGTCCATTCTGTTGATAATATTTTTAACATCAGTGAAGGTCAAAACTGCCATATTCCTACATAACTCTGCATCATAGTATGTATGCTGAAGATAACTCTTGATGTATGTCCTAGCAGTCAAATACTCTTAGTAAGGATATCTGGATATGTTGTGTATAGCTGTATGTATCTGTGCTTTCATTTGTACAAAATTCTATATGTATGTATATGTATTGCTATTCATGTACAACACGTGACAGCTAACTTTCATGTTTTGTTAATGTTATGTAATTTTATTAGACATAAGTACACATATACCATTATTACACATATGTGTGTAAACCATAAACCCTAAATCACTGCATAATATTATACCCAATAAATTTTGCAAGAGCTAGATAACACCACAAAAGGATCACGAATATGTATAATAAATATTCACATTGAAAGTTGGGGAAATAAAGATTTGAGTATACAATTAAGACCTTGAGACAATTAACACATATATACAAAGTAAACTGTATCAGACTATCAGGAGTATAGTAACAACATGAGTTCATTATTATGACAAAACTAGCTATATACACTTGATCCTCAGAGCAAAACCTACAGTTCCTTCAGCACTTACAGTATGGGTTCCTGTAACAAAGTAGGTATAAAATGACAGTTTATACAGAAATCTTAGAAGAGAGATTTAATCAAATAACAGGAGGTATCATTTACGATGAATCAGAGGTTAAATGACATCTCCAATACACCAAATATCTGCTCATCTCATTTCATAATAATAAATTCTATTATTTGCTGTGTTGTAATGTGATGTCATCCAGACCCATGTTACATGTTCTTTTAGATTTGTGGCTCACTTTATGTTTACATGTACCAGATTAATATAATAAACCTTGTCCTTTGTCAGTGTCAAGTATAATTCTCATATATTCATGGAGGAGCTGATACACATCACTACATCCAGACTTTATAATTTACTGATCAGCTTGGCGCCGCATGCACTCCTGCTACATGGGATGCTATATGCGCTTGTGGTATATGCATATTGTGGGGTTAAATTGGGCAGCTCAGGACATTTCTGGATACTAGATGCTACACACCTGCATCTGCCGTAGTCAGGAAGCTAACTGTTGCATCTCTATTGCTATATCTAAAGCAAGTTTGAAGTCATATCAACTGCACCCAAGTGATTAGGTACAATGAAGTGGCAGATGTGAACACTGCACAATTAGCAACAAACAGTGAACAATGCATGATGAGCCACAAACATAGAGCAATGAACGATAAGCAATTAGCAATGCATGATAAGCAACAAACAATTAGGAATGAACAATAAGCAACAAACAACGAGCATGGAATTAACAAATAATGAGCAATGCATGGTAAACAGCAAACTGTGGACAATGCATGACAAGTTAGCAATGCATGATGTTGACATATCAAACAATGAGCAATGCACAATAAGCAACAAACAATGAACAATGCATGACAAGTGAGCAACACATGATGAGCAACAAACAAATAGCAGTGCATGATAAATAAGCAAAGCACGATAAACAGCAAACAATGAGCAATGCATAATAAGCAACAAACAATGAGCAATGCATGATAAGCAACAAACAATGGGCAACGCATGATAAACAACAAACAATTAGCAATACATGATAAGCAACAAACAATGAGCAATGCATGATAAGCAACAAACAATGAGAAAGCAACAAATAACAAGCAATGCATGTTAATCAACAAGCAATGAGCAAACCATGATAAGCAACAAACAGTGATCAATGTATGATAAGCAATAAAACATTAGCAATGCGTCATAAGCCACAAACAATGAGCAATACATGATAAGTAATGAACAGCATGATAAGCAATCAACAATGCATGACAGGCAAACAAACAATGAACAATGCATGATAAACAACAAGCAATGAGCATTGAGCAATGAAAAAAAGCTACAAAGTACAAACAATGAGCAATGTATCACAAATAATGAGTAATGCATGAGAAGCCACAAACAGTAAGCAACGCATGATGAGCAACAAGCACAATTAGCAATAAGCAGCAAACAATTAATGAGCAGTGCATGACAAGAGACAAACAAAACAATGAGCCATGCATGACATGCCACAAACAAATGAACAATGCATGATGTACTGCAAACACTGAGGAGTGCATAATAAGCAACAACCCATTAGAGATGCATGTTAGGCAATAAAACAATGAGGGATTTACGACAAACAACTAGGTAGGAATCAATGCACAGCATATAGTAGTAGTGCACAGCAACTAAAAGAACATCAACATGTACAGCAATGATTAAGTAGACACGCATACAGTAGTCAGCAATTCACAGCATATAGTAGCTGACAATGTACAGCAAACAATGAGGATTGCATAATGAGCAACAACTCATCTGAGATGCATGGTGTGCAATAAAGCAGTTGATCATGATGTACAACGAGCAACTAAGTAGACACGCATACAGTAGACAGCAATGTACAGCAATTAGAATGCATGCATACAGCAATGACTAAGTAGGCATGCATACAATAGTCAGCAATGCACAGTATAATAATCCACAGCAACTCAAAAGCATGTGTACAGCAATGACTAAGTAGGCAAGCATACAGTTGTTGGCAATGTACAGCATGGTGTATTTTGCAATGTATATGCAGCCATACTATAATGCGATAGTCCATCTTACACAATAATGGTGATTTGAGCTCTAAACAGTCTGCTGGCTGGTGTCAGCTCTAGGGAAGAGTCATGGACCAAAAAAATTGAAGAAGGAGGTTGTATTGATCCATCTTCCTAAGGTAAGCCAGCAGCTCCTGCCATTGTTGCTGCCCCTATGGCTGGCAAAAGATGCTTATTAAAATTACCTTCGCTGGCTGCAGTAGGCTGCAGAGTGTAACTGTGAGATTCTTCCTTGTGAGAGGGGAGAACTGGCATACATAAAACAGTGGACCTTGTCTATGAGACTCTGGCCATTGACTTGCAGCTGGTGCTTGGCTTGAACAAAACATGCAGAAGTGCTTGATGCATGGATGGATACGTACAGCCGTATTGATCTGTCTTTGACTGATGTATTAATATAAAGTAGTGATCACCTTCCATGCAATGATCGAGCCAGGTGGAAAAATCATCCTGTGTTGCATTTGGATCAGGAACCATCAAAATGAAATGTAATCAAGGCTTGGTGACCCTGCGATATGCTGTATATGAATCACACAAGATAGCACTGCAATTATGCAGCAGCAGTAGCCATAGCAACACCAGTGATACATTATGTACGTACTCAGTCATGGTGAAGTTAATCGACATCTCCAATACACTGAATATCTACTTCATAGTAATAAATTCTGTTATTTGCTGTCTTGTAATCTGATGTCATTCAGACCTATGTTAACTACATGTTCTTTCAGATTTGTGGCTTACTTTATCTTTACATGTACCAGATTATTATAATAAACCTTGTCCTTTGTCACCGTGACAGTGTCAAGTATTCTCATATAAATATGGAGGAGTTGATACACACCACTAAATCCAGACTTTAATTTACAATAATAGCACTATAAAGTTACAATAAATGAACCAACTTTTCTCTACTGTGAATATATATAACGTTATTATTTCAGTAAAGGTCGCAATTTTTAGATACCAGCACACCAACAGTCTCTACTTGATGCACTAGTGGTACCTAAGTTATTCATGCAAAATATGTCATGCTATTCATTATAAAGAATACCCAGTTTGCAGGTATATTTGCACAGTATGGTAGTAATCACACTAAGACCTTACATCTCTGAACTTGTGCACACCATTTTCCTGTTATGGGTACTCTGTGCTCTACACTCTGTACTCTGTATTCCATACAATGATTTCCATTGGATTTATGTTGTCTGCATGATTATCACTGCTTGAAGGTTCTTAGTTTACTAATTTTTTAAGTTGCTTTACTGTAGCTGTACCCAGTTATACTAACAGTAAAATGTCAGTATATGGAACATAATTATTTTACTAAGTTTTAAACTCTCAGTAAAACATCAGTGAATGCAGGTTTACTGAAAAACTACTAAAATACCAAACAATTAAATGTTCCATATACTGATGATATACCACTGTAGTAAACAAAGAAATTTCAAGCAGTGTATATACGGGTATGCTTTTTGTAGCACTTTCAAACGTAAGCAGTTAAACATTTATCAAAATGCAGACGACATACCATGGTAAGCCTACTAGTAAATAAATAATTAAAGCAACTAATTGTTTTCTCTACAGAGGTTGCAGATACTGTATCAGTAATCTCTGCTTAATACACTTGTTGTAGACTTTCTTGAAATAGACTGTGCTGTTCATGGTGTTAACTCCTAGTTAATTGCTCAAGTTTCAAGCCCAAAAGCTATAGCAAAGAAGCAGATCATATAATAAATGCCGCAAGGAACACAACAATGTGTATAATACAGTACATCAACCTCTTGTCTTGGTAGAAGCATTTTGAGCCAAGTAGCTAATCACTTGTTAATCCATAGCCTTCTGCAAATTCATTTAATGAAGTTCCTATGTACTTCAGTCTTTACAAGTCACCAAACTATACGACTTCATTATATTATACATATCGTTGGCTATATAGTTTGGGTTTTGCAACTGTGTGTAGTTAGAGTTTCTCAGTTCAGTTTTTGCAATTGTGCATACTTAGACAATCAACATTACTCCACTCAGCTGCAGTCCACTGCTTGTGATTATTAACCATGTGTATAGGCTTACAAAGTTGTAGGATGACTATACTAGTTCCTTGCATGATAACTACATAGTATTATTACGTACATACACCATAGGGAGAGTATGAAGAGCAATCGGTGCTAAAATAAACTTAGCTTGTTCAAGTTTTTCAACAAAGTTGAAGCAAGTAAGGGGTTCCAGAGACATTGCTTTGTAGAGACAAGGCAGTGACTTCTGTGATCCTCTCATTGTGGTCTAGCCACATAAGTTCTGAAGGTGAAGTATTATATTATGCAATGTATACTTATTTTGTTTAAACTTATAATTAGTGGATGGACTATGAACTTACGTATTAATAATCAGACTTAGACCTCTGTACCTGCAGCTTATTAATTTGAGGTCAATTTAATAGTGGGTGATAGATGGCTAGGTATAAAATTAGCTGTAGTCCTAAGTACTTTATATTATGCCAACTCAAGTGATCAACAAGCAATCATGATACTGTATATAGTCGTACTGCTGCTTGTAGCTATAACTAAAGCTGATGATGTGACAGTTGGAACTAGAACCAACCCTGGGGCTTCCTGTCATGACATATACCAGCGCAATCCTACTACACAAGGGGACTTGTTGGGGAATTCTGTATAACGATTGACAGAGGATTTGTTCAAGTTACTTGTAACATGCAATTACAATGTGGTGGTATTGAGGGTGGATGGATGCAGATTGCAGATGTAGACATGAATCATGATGATAGTTGCCCAGGAGATTGGCAGATGACAACCACTCCAAGGAGGTTGTGCTTGGGATATACAGCTGGATGTACTTCTGCCTGGTTTGGCCAAATGGGAGTTAAATATCAACATTAGCACATTTGTGGTCTAGCTAAAGCTTACCAGAAGGGATCAACAGATGCCTTTCAAGCTAAAACACAATCATTCAATAGCCCATAATATGTTGATGGCATCTCCATCACCTTAGGATCACCATGTAAACATGTGTGGACCTATGCTGCAGGAGCAAGTGACAATTACAATTATAATGGAGGCTATAACTGTCCATGTGCCATTTACCCTGGCCCCTCTCCACCTGCTTTTGTAAGGAATGACTTTTACTGCATGTGAATCAGGAAACTTGGGTACTGTTCCTTCAAGTGAGTATAGAATTTACTATACAGCAGACCCTTTATGGGACGGTTTCAGTTGCACTACTAACAATGGTTGTTGTGCTCAAATTGGCATGCCTTGGTTCCATAGGAAGCTATCAATGAATGCTGATGCTGAAATAGAAGTTCGCATCTGTAAAACTGCAGATCATAACAATGAAGACATTGCCCTTGAAAAACTCCAACTGTATGTAATGTAATTGGTGCAGAAATATATGTACGTAGTTTGATCTTGTTTATGTTTACTCAATCTATACTAAAAATGGCCTAGCTACAAAAAGTGGTTCAGCTTCCAAAAAGCCAGGGTGAAAAAAGTTTTGAAATGAAAGGCACATGGAGGCCAAGTAATGAGTGCAATGATGCTAAGGTTAATCATTTCAATGATCACTCAGATCTCCACCTTTTATTGCAAAACATTTCACCCTAGCTTTTTTGGAGGCCACACCTTTTTTCACAGCTAGGCTGATTTATCACTCCTTATTGTAATTACCCAAAACCGGCCGGCTTTGAGAATGATTTTACTTTTTCTTTGCTGTAGGAAGAAAACATGATTTGAATTTTAGCTACAGTAGTTGCTGTAATGAAATGTCATGTACTGAAAGGTTGTTATATAAATCCTGTGATCACTCTACACAGTGACTTGTTTAGCTCATAATAAACTCTATACTGGATGACTTGTAATTAGCTGAACTCTCTACTGGGAGATTTGCAATGTAGCTGATGTTTTCTACAGGCCTGGGAGACAATGTGACTTTTAATGCAGCTGAACTCTGACTTAACACAGCTGAACTCTTGTGATTTGTGATGTAGCTAAATTCTCTACTAGGTGACTTATAATGTAGTTAAACTTTCTACGGTAGCTGAACTGGTTGGCTTGTAATGTAGCTGAACTCTCTACAAGGTGTCTTGTAACATGGCTGAACTCTACACTGTAAGGGGCTGAACTCTCTACAGGGAGACTTATAATGTAACTTAACTCAGAGTTACAAGGTGGCTTGAACATAGCTGAATTCTCTACTGAGTGACTTGTAATGCAGCTGAACTCTCTATAGCAAAATTTGTTATGTAACTGAACTCTCTACTGGGTGACTTGTAATGTGGCTGAACTTTCTACAGGGAAATGTAGTTGTTAAACGCTCTACAGGGAGACGTAGCTGAGTTTGACAGAGCTGAGCTGTCTACTACACTTTGAACTCTTTACAGGATGACTCGTCATAGTTGAACTCTCCTACCGGGTGACTTGTGATGTAGCTGAATTCTATACTAGATGACTTGTCATGTGGCTGAACTACCATATCTACAGGGAGACTTGTAATGAAGTTGTTTAAACTCCCTACTGAGTAACTTCTAATGTAGGTAAACTCTGTGCTGGATGACTTGTTACTTAGCTGAACTCTCTACTGCGAGCCTTGTTAGGTAGCTGAGCTGTCTAGTGGGTGAGTTTTAATGTAGCTGAACTCTCCACTGGGTGACTTGACATAGCTAAACTCTCCTACCGGGTGACTTGTGATGTACGTAGCTGAATTCTCTACTAATGTAGCTGAACTCTCCACTGGGTGACTTGTAATGTGACTGAGGGAGACTTGTAATGCAGCTGAACTCTCTGCAAGGTGACTTACCCCAATCATGTAAAAAGCTGAAGACAGAGTTCATCTGAGCATAGAACCCCATGCTGTTAATGCATATACTGTAGCCAGGATAATACTATAGAGTCAATTAACATCTTACTCACAACTGATGGAAGGCTTCTGGATCACTGTTTAGCCAGAATAAGTAAAATGACATATTTGAGAAAACAGTAGAAACATGTTCATCACATCAGGTGGGGTAATTATTTGTTAAGGGGATCAGGCCTGAACCACATTATACTTGACTTTGCAAAGTGGGACCATAGCATGAGAGAATGTTACCTGCATATTGTAGTGACAAGAATATAAGAAAAAATAAGAAGTCAAAATTCAATAGCTCATATCTCAGTGATGGCCAACTGGATGGATGTGTGAAAATTTGGAATACACACTTGTCTCACATGCTTGCCATGACTGTACTTGGTTGCACGACACACTGTCATGTGTCTTGATTTAGATGCATTGTACATATGCATTGATGCCAATACTGACTTTGAGTACATGTTATTTTTATTCCATTATAAACTATCAACATTATACATATCACAATACTACAAGCATGCATGGCTATCTAAAGAGTATCCTGAACAGGATCCCTACTATAGTGATGTTCCATTTCATATCAACCTGAGAATGTCATGTAGGTACAATATGTGGAACAGTTAAATGCTTAAGGCACTACCAGAGGCAATAATGCCAAAGAGTGTCAATGTCAAAGAGTGTATGTATCGAACTAAAGGAAGGCCACATTCTTTACAGATAATAATAGTGACATGTAGCCACGCACATACCATTGAGCTATTTTGGTATGCACATACACAGTTTGGATAGTTACGTAGTTACCCATTACTCTTATCCTATGTAGCTTAGTTACAGTTACTACTTACTGACTTTTGCAAAAGTAACTAGTGGACATGTTACCAGCTAGTTACTTTCATATGCCTGTTTGTTAACTATAGTACATGTTTGTATGTTTATTCCATTCAGATATGCCTTATGAAGGGAAGAACAGAGCTAACATTTATCTAATCCAAAGCAGCCAAGCTGTAAAAAATGTGTGCAGCCCTCAAAAAGGCTATGGTGAAAAAGATGTGAAATCCAAGGTGGCGGCCAAGAAATGGCTGTGATGGTAGGTTAATGGTACAAATTTTAATAACGACAATTCAGATGAATTTTGGTGCCGCTTGGTCTTGGCACAAAATTCACCTGAATTGTCGTTATTAAAATTTTTACCATTAACCTACCCTCACATGCAGCCATTTCTTGGCCGCCACCTTGGATTTCACATCTTTTTTCACCATATGCATAGCCTTTTTGAGGGCTGCACACTTTTTTTACAGCTTGGCTGTTTTGGATTAGATTTCACTTCTTTTTGCATTTGTATACCCCAAAGCCGGCCTTTGGGGCTTTTTTTAACCTATAGTTTTTTTCTTTACCACAGGAAGAAGAAAAGATGAAGCAGATGTTAAATAATTTAAATATTTCTAAATTTATCAGTAAATGTACAAATTATACATGTAATACACATATTTATTACAGAACTCTCTGCATGGTGGTTTCCTTGTAACTTAACACTCTACAAGGTGACTTCTTCTAGCTGATCTCTCTACAGGGTGAATTGTTTGCAGCTGAACTATCTACAAGGTAACTCTTCTTCTAGCTGATCTCTCTACAGGGTGATTTGTTTGTAGCTGAACTATCTACAAGGTAACTTCTTCTAGCTGACCTCTCTACAGGGTGATTTGTTTGTAGCTGAATTCTGTACAGGTGATTTGTTTGCAGCTGAGCTCTTTACAGAATGGTTTCTTTGTAGCTGAACTCTCTACAAGGTAACTTCTTCTAGCTGATCTTTCTACAGGGCGATTTGTTTGTAGCTGAATTTTCTACAGGGTGACTTGTTTGCAGCTGAACTCTTTACATGGTGGTTTCTTTGTAGCTGAAATCTCTACAAGGTGAATTCTTCTAGCTGATCTTTCTACAGGGTGATTTGTTTGTAGCTGAATTCTCTACAAGGAAACTTCTTCTAACGGATCTCTGTACAGGGTGAATTGTTTGTAGCTGAACTGTCTACAAGGTAACGTCTTCTAGCTGATCTCTCTACAGGGTGATTTGTTTGTAGCTGAATTCTGTACAGGTGATTTGTTTGCAGCTGAGCTCTTTACAAAATGGTCTCTTTGCAGCTGAACTCTCTACAAGGTAACTTCTTCTAGCTGATCTTTCTACTGGGCGATTTGTTTGTAACTGAATTTTCTACAGGGTGATTTGTTTGCAGCTAGGGACGCGTCTATTATGCCGGAATAATTTCGGGAATAATAGGTAGTGGAAAGAATTGGGGAATAATCGGATGATTTCTAGGAATAATTAGTGCAAAATTCTTGTAGTGTGATCCAAAAATCTTTTGTATACAACACTGAAACAGTGCAAGCATAAAAACAGTTGAAAAGATCGAGATACTCTAATAGAGCAGTCACTTACTCTGAGATACTCTAATAGAGCAGTCACTTACTCTGAGATACTCTAATAGAGCAGTCACTTACTCTAATAGAGCAGTCACCTTCCAGTCCATAATTCTAATATAGCAGTCACTTATATGTAACTAATATACTTGCTTTTGCACAAAATCCAGGAATAATTTTGGGAATAATATGTCAATTTAAAAAGAATTGCCAGAAAGAATAATTGGAAGATTTAAAAGCATAATAGACTCCTGCCTATTTGCAGCTGAACTCTCTACATGGTGGTTTCTTTGTTGCTGAACTCTCTACAAGGTGCGTTCTTCTAGCTGATCTCTCTACAGGGTAATTTGTTTGTAACTGAACTCTGTACAAGGTGCTTTTTTGTAGGTGATCTCTCTACAGGTTGGTTTGTTTGTAGCTGAACTCTCTAAAGGGTGATTTGCTTGTAGCTGAACTTAGTTTCTTGTTTGTAGCTGATCTCTCTACAAGGTGATTTGTTTGTAGCTGATCTCTCTGCAGGTTGAGTTGTTTGTAGCTGAACTCTCTACAGGGTGATTTGTTTGTAGCTGATCTCTCTACAGGGTGATTTTTTGTAACTGACTTCTCTTCAGGGTGATTTGTTTCTAGCTGATCGCCCTACAGGTTGATTTGTTTGTAGCTGAACTCTCTACAGGGTGATTTGCTTGTAGCTGAACTCCTTACATTGTGTCTAGTTTCTAGCTGATCTCTTTACAGGGTGATTTGTTTGTCTCTACAAGTTGATTTGTGTGTAGCTGATCACTCTGCAGGTTGATTTGTTTGTAGCCGATCTCTCTACAGGGTAATTTGTTTGTAGCTGAACTATCTATAAGGTGATTTGTTTGTAGCTGATCTCTCTGCAGATTGATTTGTTTTAGCTGAACTCTCTACAGGGTGATTTGCTTGTAGCTGAACTCCTTACATTGTGTCTAGTTTCTAGCTGATCTCTCTACAGGGTGATTTGTTTGTAGCTGATCTCTCTACAAGTTAATTTGTGTGTAGCTGATCTCTCTACAGGGTAATTTGTTGTAGCTGAACTCCCTATAAGGTGATTTGTTTGTAGCTGATCTCTCTGCAGGTTGATTTATTTTAGCTGAACTCTCTACAGGGTGATTTGCTTGTAGCTGTACTCCTTACATTGTGTCTAGTTCCTAGCTGATGTCTCTACAGGTTGATTTGTGTGTAACTGATCTCTCTACAAGCTGATTTGTTTCTAGCTGATCTCTCTGCAGGTTGATTTATTTCTAGCTGATCTCTCTACAAGTTGATTTGTTTGTAGCTGAACTCTCTACAAAGTGTTTTGTTTGTAGCTGATCTCTACAGGGTAATTTGTTTGTAGCTGAACTCTCTCCACAGTGACTTGTGTGTAGCTGAATTCTCTAGAGAGTGACTTAATTGTAGCTGAGCTCTCTACAGGGTGCATGACTTGTTTATAGCTGAACTCTCTTCAGTGTGACTTGTTATGTTCTGAATCTCTACAGTGATATATTTGTAGCTTAACTCTCCACAGGGTGACTTGCTTCCAGTTGAACTGTCTATAAGAGTAACTGTTTGCAACTGAACTTCCTACAGAATAACTTACAATGTAATAGAACTCTATAATGGAATAAGCTGAATGCTCTATTAGGGTGACTGTTCTATTAGAGTACCTCGATCTCGCATTTGCTACACGGAGTTAGCTTTCGAATCATAACTCAGTGGTTTGCAATCCGATTCTTCTGTACTACTGCAAGGACTTTCTAGGATGAGTATTCCAGCTACATACCGATTTTCAGCTCACTGCTCTAAGCGGTTTGCCTGGTAGACGTGCAAATTCTTGGTATTTTTATTCACGAATCTCGATCGCGCAATTGTTACACACCTTCGGTTTCGTGTCATATCTCCGTGATCTTTATTTCGATTGCTTTCAAACTACCAAACGGCACTCCTACAGTAGTTGATCTATCCACAAACCGATTTTTAGCTCATTCCATGGAGCGGTTTACCCTGTAGGCGTGACAACAAATCGATCTTGTTTTACGCGAATAATTGGTCATAACTTCTGAACCGTTCATCGGATTTGCACCAAATTTGATAATAGGATTCGCCTTTGGACTCCCTTTCTCTGTGCCAAATTTCAAGGCAATCGGAGTACGCGCTTGCGTTTTATAGCAATTTTTGCAAGTATGCGAAAGACGAAAAAAAAAAACAAGAAAAAAAACCGAAACTTTGGCTGCTCGTATCTCGGAAATGGCTTAAGCGATTTCCTTCAAATTTGGAATGTGGACTCCCCTAGCTGGCAGACAACTCTGCAGCAAATTTGGTTCAAATCGGATATGGTATCACCGAGATACAAAGGTGTGCAAACGACGTTTTCTTTCTTCCTGTCAATATACTCACGGTGTGGCGCGCCGGTTTCTTGGGCCGAACGACACACTACCGTGTGTCTTGATATTAGCTGCCAAGCAAAGTAGCCATTTCAGCTCAATATCAGCTAAAATACACACCCTTAATCATGGAGTACAGTACATGCATAAAATGTGTCTACTTATTTGGTTGTAGCATGAATGTGCATAAATTGCAGAATGTTTCAGTTTAAAACATGTAGCTATGGTTACTAGCAACTACGTAACTATTGTAAACAGTTACTAGTGACTTTTTGGACAGTTATTCCTAGTTACAAATAATTCTTTATTAGCTACTTTAAAAGTACTCTGTTACACATAATGTAGTCACAAAAGTAATTTGTTCTATAACTTACGAATGGTTTTAGCAAATGTTCTGTACTTTTTTACTGGATATAAGCTAACACTAGTACACAGTTTAGTCCAAACCCAACTGCTAAATTTGCTTTAGAACATGAGTTACCGTTTTTCCCTTTATACTATGAACTAGTCCTACAGTTTACACACAAGAGCCTAGATACTTTTATAATACACTATGCTAAACAGCACAAACCATTGTGCATTTTTTTTTTGTCTTTTAGCTTCTCAATCATCACATATTTATCTTTCGGATTGACACTCCCAGAAAACTTTTTCTTTACTTCCACATTATTCATCATCTGAATTTGCTATTTCAAAATGGCAAACGCTCTTCTTTGGAAAAATTACTAAAGTAGTTCCTGTGAAAATTTCATGTCTATTGGATTAAAAATGACAGAGTAGTTCTAATTTAAGTGAGAGGGTGTAGAATAGAAAGATGCGTGTGCTTGTTGCTATGGGATACCTAATTTACAGGTACTAAAATGCATCAACATGTCACAGACTAATTAAGTGACCATAATATTTCTTTTAGTGCAAAACAGACTATGTCTTGGGAAGCCTTGTACGAACTGTACAGAGCACCCTTAAATTTACAATCAGATATTTTTCTATGATACCATAACTGTCATACGCACACTGTATTGTTATAAAGAGTTGTATAAAATGTAGCTATTAATAAGCTTAAAAGATAAAATGAAGATGCTACGCTTGCTCTGACTTCAGTAATCCCCATGTTTCATCACTGAAAGACCTTTGTAATGTACTGAGTCTACTTTTTTCAAATGAAATATTGATCATAATCAACAAGTACTGAAATATACGTATACATAAATAACCATGCAATAACGAACAAAATAAACAAATTACAGTTCTAATAACATCCAGATGCCTAGCCTATTGCTTAAGATGTATCAGTTTTAGATGTACACCTGTTGCAGCAGTAACACAACCAACAACTTGTTTACAGTTTTCTTATGATCTAAATCACCTGCACAACAGATACACAATTGGAGTACATACTCTACATACCTGCTTTATTCCTAGAGATATTTCTGTTTGAATATCATCAACTTACAGTATTATGTATCTGATTTTAAAATCTACCACCTTTTTAGCATCCTGAGGAGAAATCTGATTCTGCAAAAAATGAGACTTCACTGTTGTTGAGATTTGATATATAAAAGTAACACAACCTTCTACCTTAGAAAATGACTGATCCTATTTTAAGATGAAAACACTCATAAATGATTCTTTTTACATATTCTATGGTTGTCATAGTACACAATGTAAGCAAAATATCACGTGATCACCAAGTATCAAAATTTCCGATTCTTCATAAAAAGTACTCGATACCAAAGTATCGGACATTCTGGTATCGGTATCGATATTTTATTACTTGTATTTCCCACCCCTAATTAACAATTGTGGGTTCCAGTTCTATTAACTGGGATTCACTACCAACTATACCCGAGGCTTCCTTGTCTCTTAACCTTACAGCGGTAAATTGTGTCTAAAAAGGGACAGCACCAAAATACTGAGTGTGTTACAGGTAACCTATAAGACTCAAACTATTTATGCACGTGCTTCTCCTTAGATGCATGCATGTGACATGCATTTGAAATTTAAAATGGAACCAAAAAGTTGGCATATGTGCTATGCCTGCAAAACATGTACAATTAAAATATCACATGGATTGTAACTTGGCATGTGGATGGTGCCAGTAAGATATTTTAGTTAATTTGGCTTGCCAAGTCAAGCATGTTTACTGCAAGGGAAAGCAGAACGTCAACAACCTGCATGTAAAGTGGACAAATAACTTGTTGTAGGAAGTTGAGGAACGGGACCAGGAGTGGGAAATAGGTGTGGTGGTATTACCAGGATAGGGAAGGGAAATATGTAGCTAAGCTCAATTCACTTTAATGAAGTAGCTAGCATCTATACAGCACAAAAACTAAACAGAATGTTTCCGCTGATGCAATAGTACTCATGGTGGAACCACAAAGGTATGTAGCAAAATTCAATTTCATTATAACACTTCCACCACACATCTTGTAGTAGTGTTCATGTGCCAAAACTAATTAAAACATATAGAATGAACCGACCAGCACCCCCTTGTATAAAGCTCAGAATTTTATTGGTCAATTAACTAGTTCAGAACCTAACTTGATATGTAAGTTTTAAAACATTTTTTTCTGAAGACTAACTATTATCTATAGAAGATAATTGTAGTTTCTAGTCTTGAAAATCTCAAGTTTGTTGACATATTATTGATAATTTAAAGTCCTACATGAAAGATCACAACACATTTGCAATGCCGAAGTACGTAGTCACATCTCAACTGCACTGCATATAGCACTTGAAGTATACTGTGTAAGAGAGAGTAGAAATAAATTATTATCATGCATGAATGGCATAGCTATATTGGAAAATCCCTGCTTTGATTGAACAGCTAGATGGTGATAACATGTCAATGTAGAGATTTTTCCATAAAGCAATTAATGTTGTAGCTAATAGTTACCATCATTCATGACAAATTAAACAATTGAAAGTATTTATACAGACACAATAAATATACTCTAATGTAAAGGTACAGCAAGACGAGCTACAGGTGTGAGCTTATAGTATCTGCTAATTGTGGATCTTCTCTTCTCACTTGTATCTCAACAAATTCCCATGTGAGGTGATTATCACTATGCTGCATGCGGTGCATCACATCCATACACCTGATGCGATCATCATCGCTGTTCTCTTCTATCTCTTTCCTTATCTCATCAGCGATGTTGAACACGTTTACGATTACCATCCATGAGTCATCCCTTACAGCAACCATGTGCTTTATGATCGGGTCATCCTCCACTTTCTTTGCCAACTGACAACTCCTTGGATTAGGGCAATCATCAGGCTCAGAAAATACAAACAAACTTTTCATACATATGGCTTCAACGGGATGCTTTCTCTCCATATACATAATGATCGGACAACACAACACTTTGTACAATGGCCGCATATCATCAGTAGAGATTCCATAGCTATTTACTGTAAGAACAACATGCCACATATAGACCTTGTAATGTTTAGTAACTATTGAGTACAGCTTGTTTACTGTTATGTTCTGCTTTACACTTAAAAGATAGTCATCAGGATTATGGTGTGAAGTGTCCAAGCCATCAAATATTTCTACTGAATAAACACGTCTCACTCCATCATCTTTGATACGACAAAAGCAAACCCTCAATTTGAGCAGGTATTGAAACATTACTATACCACATTCCTTTAATGTGCATGCATCATCAGACAATTTTTGATATGCGTTTCCTGTAAGCAACCTACTGTAATCATTACAATCTTCCAAATCAACTTGTCCAGACTTACTATAACACAGTTGTATGGACTCGCAGAAAAGCAATTGATAATCATCAAACATCAGTTTACCAAAAATCTGTTTTTTTACTTCCTTGATGGTATCATAGTCATTCACTGTTAAAATAAATTCATTTTTAGTAATATAATCAGGCTGTTCAGGCCACCCCGCCACAATTCCATCGACATACCTGATTCGATCGCAAACATGCACGCGAATATAACGAACATCTCCACTGAGTAACACCATATCAAGCACTCTGAGATTCCATTTATTGCAAGCGTAAATGTACTCTTGGTCAGACATGACAAGGCCAGGTTTTCCTGCTATCTTCAATACCTGATGATTACGTGGAATCTTAGTTTTGCCTACAATGGTGTCCTTTAGTTCTCCTATCGTCATATAGTCCCATTTCGACATCTCCAAAGTAATAGCGTTCCCATCTGTCATTTGTACTCGTAGATTTTGAACTGGGGACACACCGGTTTGTTCCCTGAGCTTGATAGCATCCCTGATAGGCCGGGAAGCAAATGCCGACGTCAAATCGCGTACTTCGCTAGTAGTAGCCCCGGTCCTTTTTGTTAGTGGATGGCCGGAAACTTGGTCAGATGCTGAGGCCATGATATCGACGCGAGCATAGATAATGTACGGGCTGATGCGAGGGGTCCTACTGGTTCTATCAGATGCTTGATGATGACCCGGCTTTTTGTTGACGCGATAAAAGTTTAACACATCAATGTAGCTAGCTACTGCCGTCTCCGCCGGGCTAGCTGTTTTTGACGATTCCCAGGACTGTGATTCTCACGTGCATCATGAAGTTCTCCGGGTGTTGAGAATGATGACTGACTAGTACTAGGCATTCCAGCCCGATTTTTAAATTTTGGAAAAATGGGCTTTTTATATGCTCAAGGGATAGAGTATTGATTGCCGATCTCCGAAATAGTTTGTTGGGTTGGAATTAGCTACTTTGGCATGCACAATGCTTAAAAACTGAAAAAAGGTACATTTTTCTCCGGGGCTCCCCATACATGTTAAAGATAAAAATGGCACAATTGAATCAGGAAGCCATCTAGCAATCTGGACTATCTTGAAACTGCAGTTGCTTCTAGCTGCGAGTTTATACATGTATAATGAGAGTAACTTCAGATTGTATCAGATCTCAGCAATCTTTGTATGCTTTGTGGTGAGCAAATATGTTTCACCTACTGCACACTTCTCAATACAATGGTGTATACCTATAGGCAAGAGGCCATGTCAAGTAAGTAAATAAAGTTAACAACTTATAAAAGGTAAACAACTAAAGTGGGGGTGCCACAATGATGCAACAATACCTAAGGCAGAGTTGTGGTTTCAATTATGGTATTGTTATGCTGACTTTGAAGTGGTTTATATTTTTGAGCTGATGACACAGCCATCAGAAAACTTCTCTGGAGCTGAAAATCGCTAAACTGAGTGAAGTAACTACGCACTTTAAAGTAGGCACCAGTGACTACCTTCCACCCGACAGTACGTTTTTAAAAGTTTAAAAGTATTCTACATACATTATAAGGCTTGAAAAGATTACAAAACAACACAAAACTAACTTATATGCAATGCGCATGATAAAACTAAGATTTTCATGATGAGCAGCGTGTGGACAAACCCCACAGTGATTTTCATCCTCATTGGAGCTAGGATGACGGAGCAATTCCAAGTTAAACACGAGTTGTTATTTTGTGCCAGGGTTCTATTGGGGAATATACAGAGAATTTTTTATAAAAAAATCTCGGATACTGGAATGCCTACTAGCATTATGTTTATGTAATCATAAGAGTTCATGAACTCTTGGTAGCTAAGGCCATCATTATTAAATTCCTCATTTTAGACAGTCAGTGCCATTAGTAGCTACTAACCATTTCCAATCTCTAGTATTATTTAATTTAGTGATTGTAAGCGCTGAACAACTGCCAGTTTTCCTACTGATAACAGAGTCATTAGCAAGTATGACTCAGAACGTTCTATAAGTGTAACACTCCATGCATTATTCATATTACCTTTTTGATAACCAATATGGGCACTCTAATTTATCAGCAAGCCTAAGATAAACACTGGAAGAATGATGATGATACTTTTAACATCATAAAACAAAAGCAGCTAAACCCTATTATTATAAGATGTGACAGTTTAAGTCTTTAGTGCAGACACACTGTCTCATATTTGGTGGCAGAAACGATATTTTTTCACTTACCTATATAGTGTATTTAGCTAATTATCCAACTGTACAGAATTACAGCATGGCAGGAGTTTAGCGTGTACAATACACATTGCAATTGTTTACAAGAAATTTTAATGCTGTATGCTTCTTCCAAATCTGTTGTTGACTATTGTGACCACATCCATATTAGCTGGTTACATTGTGTTTAAGTAAAGTGTTCAATTGTCAGATAATTAATGATGCAAAATTCATAGCTAGTGGATTCTTTGAATAAATATTTTGAGATACCTAAGTGATTGGATGATGAGCTATTACATGCTATGAACTACACATTATGAGGCTTGCGGGTGTGCGCTGGATATCAGAAGAATAACTTCATGTACTGTAGTATCATGATTACATATGGTAATTTACAAAGTTGCACAACTTTCATAAACAGCTGTAGTGATGTGGTAAAGCAATAAATTCAGTTTTACTTATTCATTTGGAGTATTTTGATTGGAACTGTTTCTAAGATACGCTTACACTGTACTGACCTATATCATTTAACCTTATAAAGTTTCCTTCATGACCAAAACTGTGATTCAATACATACCAGACTTTTACATCGGCATATCTCTGCTGGACGGATGTTTCTCAATGGTAATTATACTTGCTTTGGTATTTCTAGATACTTCCTTGAATTGTACATAGATTATTAGTGCCAACCAAGTATATGCCCAACTAACTTGTTGGTTCATTGTAGTTGGTTATAGTCTCTCATGCTAATTATGTTTGTGTTTGACCTACTATTTTTAATAGTTTCTGGTCTACATACATGTAGGCCACTTCTTTTCACTCTTCAATGCATACATCCTGCACCAAAATGAAAAGGGATATGGCACGATTTCCTTAGATTGTACAATATAGATAAAAGTTCCTTCTTCTTCATGGACATATATCTCTATTAATTTGTACAGTGGTATTGACTATCAATGTACTATGAAATGCATGATTAATGTACACTTAATTTGCTGTCCAAAAGTGTGCATTAATCATGCATTTCATAGTACATTGATAGTACAACAAGACTGGGTAATATTACAACACTAGTAAGATTCTGGAACTACACCGGTATCATTGGCATGCATAGTTTTGTAATTTTGTATCAAAAGGGAAGCCTGTCTACTAGTCACCATATACAATCGGTAATTAATAAAGGAAACATGACAAGATTATGTACTGTAAGAATACCTGTAGCTAGCTAACTCATTCATCGTCACAATCACTGAGAGTTGAAGTAGCTAGTTTCAAAATGGTGAAGCTGTCATTGCTAG
Organism: Dysidea avara; assembly: GCF_963678975.1. Taxonomy (NCBI): domain Eukaryota; kingdom Metazoa; phylum Porifera; class Demospongiae; order Dictyoceratida; family Dysideidae; genus Dysidea; species Dysidea avara. Next base: position 43,106,482 of record NC_089275.1, on the reverse strand, counting down.
TAACAATTATAAGCTTGCTACTAACAGTGTTCACTCAGTATGGTGTACTGAAATGATTAATAACAACAATGTTACTGAGAAGGAGCTACTAAATCAGTTAGAGTATTGTATTCTTAATGATTCTGTTATTCAAAAGAAGACTGGTGATGGTTTGTTGATTATTATAAATGACACTGGAGGTTGGCTTCTAGTTACAAATGGCAGTAATGTGTTTGTGTTCCCTTCAAATGGACCAAATTGTGAAGATGATGCCTACAATCCTGACATTGTTATATATGCTTTACAGACCTCCATCTATGCTGTCATCTTTTTAGTGACAACCTGCATCATTGTCCTACACTTGTATCTCAAAGAATTGCGAACTGTGTTTGGTATACTAACCATTATGTTATGCTTCTTTTTTAATATGGAACATGTAGTAGCATTTGTCCACAACAGATACCAGTTTACGCACAAAATAAATGATGCTGGTGTGGTGTGTGCTGTGCTTGCATATACCAGGGGAATTTTAAATTTACTTTCTCAGTTTACAAGGTTGACGATTCTGTTTCATTTTGCATATCTCATGTATAATACTTACAGAATAAGATCAGAAAAATTCAGTAGAAATAATAAGTTGATATTAAAATATGTCACTTTTATCATTTCAACTACTACCATCTATTCTGCAATAGCCGTATCATAAGATTTAGCTGTGACCAGATCTGTTTCTAATACAGACAATGCATGATATGGTGCAACAGAATTTTATAACAAAGATGGTATTTTTAAACTAGTTGTTGCACAGATAGCATCAGTTCTGGTCATGCAAGTAATAGTATTTGTTATAGGCATTGTACTTTATTATTTGGTCAATGAAAAGTGCTGTGCATTTAGGGCAAGAGACACACGAGCCTGTCTCACACTGGGTTCAACTGCCGGACTTAATACATTCTTATTTGTTGTTGTGGTGCATTTAGTGGATGGCAGTACTGACATTGCTTTTCTAAGCACCTCTATTGGAACATGTATACAAATGTCCATTCTGTTGATAATCAAGACACACGGTAGTGTGTCGTGCGGCCCAAGAAGCCGGCGCGCAACCCCGTGAGTATATTGACAGGAAGAAAGAAAACGCAATTTTCGCACCTCCGTAGCTCTGTGCTGCCTTGATGAAACAAGACAAATTTTGCTGTGTACATTCCCTCCAACTTCAGTACTCCACATTCCAAATTTGAGCGAAATCGCTTCAGGCATTCCTGAGATATGCGACTTCAAAAATTGGCTTAGTTTCTTCGTTTTTTTTCATCTTCTTATTTTTCTTCCTCTTTTCGCAAACTTACAAAAACTGCTATAAAACGCGAACCCGTTATCCGATTGCCTTGAAATTTGGCACACAGAAGGGGGGTATAAAGGCGCATCTCTGTACCAACTTTGGCTGGAATACCATAAACAGGCAAAGAGTTATGAGCGCTTATGCACGAAAAATAACACCAATATGTTGTCACGCCTACAGGGTAAACCGCGTATGGGAAGAAGCTGAAAATCGGTGGGTGAATAGGTTAACTATTGAACCTCAAACCTTTTGTGGTTTGAAAGAAATCGAGCTAAAACCCAGGAAGATACAGCGAAAAAATCAACAGTGTGTAACAATTACGCAATCGAGATTAGCTAATTTTATTATTATTATTATTATTATTATTATGCTTGCCACGCCTACCAGATAAACCACTTGGGGTAATGCTTTGAAAATCGCTGTACAGATGGAGTTATCATCTTAGAAAGGCTCTTCAATGGTGTAGAAGAATCAGACTTAAAGCCACGGAGTTATAACACGAAATCCAACTTGGTGTAGCAAGTGCGAGATCGAGATACTCTAATAGAGCAGTCATCCTAATAGAGCAGTCACCCTGAACAGAATTCAAGAGATTAGTTAGAAATAAGTAACCTGTATAGAGATCAGCTACAAACAAATCACCCTGTAGAGAGTTCAGCTACAAACAATTCACCCTGTTCAGACATCATTTAGAAGAAGTTTTCTTGTAGAGAGTTCAGTTACAAACAAATCACCCTGTTGAAAGATCAGCTAGAAGATGTCACCTTATAGATAGTTCAGTTACAAAGAAACCACCATGTAGAGAATTCAGCTACAAACTAGTGACCCTGTAGATACATCAGCTAGAAGAAGTTACCTTGTAGAGAGTTCAGCTACAAAGAAACCATTCTGTAAAGAGCTCAGCTGCAAACAAATCACCTGTACAGAATTCAGCTACAAACAAATCATCCTGTAGAGAGATCAGCTAGAAGAAGTTACCTTGTAGATAGTTCAGCTACAAACAAATCATCCTGTAGAGAGATCAGCTAGAAGAAGTTACCATGTAGATAGTTCAGCTACAAACAATTCACCCTGTACAGAGCTCAGTTAAAAGAGGTTTCCTTGTAGAGAGTTCAGCTACAGACAAATCACCCTGTAGAGAGATCAGTTAGAAGAAGTTACCTTGTAGATCGTTCAGCTACAAACAATTCACCCTGTAAAGAGATCAGCTAGAAGAAGTTACCTTGTAGAGAGTTCAGCTACAAAGAAACCATCATGTAGAGAATTCAGCCGCAAACAAATCATGTATAGAGAGTTCAGCTACAAACAAATCTCCCTGTAGAGAGATCAGCTAGAAGAAGTTTCCTTGTAGAGAGTTCTGCTACAAACAAATCACCCTGTAGAAAGATCAGCTAGAAGAAATCACCTTGTAGAGAGTTCAGCTTCAAAGAAGCAATCATGTGAGAGTTCAGGTACAAACAAATTGTCCTGTAGAGAGATCAGCTAGAAGAAGTTACCTTGTAGAGAGTTCAGCTACAAAGAAACCATCATGTAGATAGTTCAGGTACAAACAAATCACCCTGTAGAAAGGTCAGCTATAGAAGAAATCACCTTGTAGAGAGTTCAGCTACAAAGAAACTATCATGTAGAGAGTTTAACTACAAACAAATCACCCTGTAGAAAGATCAGCTATAGAAGAAATCACCTTGTAGAGAGTTCAGCTACAAAGAAACCATCATGTAGAGAGTTCAGCTACAATCAAATCGGCCTGTAGAGAGATCAGCTAGAAGAAATTACCTTGTAGAGAGTTCAGCTACAAAGAAACCATCATTTAGAGAGTTCAGCTGCAAACAAATCACCTGTAGAGAGTTAAGCTACAAACAAATCTCCCTGTAGAGAGATCAGCTAGAAGAAGTCAACCTTGCAGGGAGTTCAGTTACAAAGAAATAAACCATGTAGAGAGTTCAGCTGCAAACAAATCACCTGTAGAGAGTTCAGCTAGAAACAAGTCACCCTGTAGAGAGATCAGCTAGAAACAAGTCACCTTGTAGAGAGTTCAGCTAGAAGAAGTCACATTGTAGAGCTACAAAGAAACTACCATGTAGAGTTCAGCTGCAAACAAATCACCCTGTAGAGAACTCAGCTACAAACAAATCGCCCTGTAGAAAGATTAGCTAGAAGAAGTTACCTTATAGGGAGTTCAGCTATGAACAGATCACCCTGTAGAGAGTTCAGCTACAAACAAATCACCCTGTAGAGAGTTCAGCTACAAACAAATCACCCTGTAGAGAGTTAAGTTACAAAGAAACCACCATGTAGAGAGTTCAGCTGCAAAAAAAATCAATCACTCTGTTGAGAGTTCAGCTAGAAGAAGTCACCTTGTAGAGAGTTAAGCTGCAAATAAATCACCCTGTAGAGAATTCAGCTACAAACAAATCACCCTGTAGAAAGATCAGCTAGAAGAAGTTATCTTGTAGAGAGTTCAGCTACAAAGAAACCACCATGTAGAGAGTTCAGCTGCAAACAAATCACCTGTAGAGAGTTCAGCTAGAAACAAGTCACCCTGTAGAGAGATCAGCTAGAAGAAGTCACATTGTAGAGAGTTCAGCTACAAAGAAACTACCACGTAGAGAGTTCAGCTGCAAACAAATCATCCTGTAGAGAGTTCAGCTAGAAGAAGTCACCTTTTAGAGAGTTCAGCTACAAAGCAACCACCATGTAAAGAGTTCAGCTGCAAAAAACTCAATCACCCTGTAGAAAGATCGGCTAGAAGAAGTTACCTTGTAGAGAGTTCAGCTGCAAAGAAACCACCATGTAGAGAGTTCAGCTGCAAACAAATCACCTGTAGAGAGTTCAGCTAGAAACAAGTCACCCTGTAGAGAGATCAGCTAGAGGAAGTCACATTGTAGAGAGTTCAGCTACAAAGAAACTACCACGTAGAGAGTTCAGCTGCAAACAAATCATCCTGTAGAGAGTTCAGCTAGAAGAAGTCACCTTTTAGAGAGTTCAGCTACAAAGCAACCACCATGTAAAGAGTTCAGCTGCAAAAAACTCAATCACCCTGTAGAAAGATCGGCTAGAAGAAGTTACCTTGTAGAGAGTTCAGCTGCAAAGAAACCACCATGTAGAGAGTTCAGCTGCAAACAAATCACCTATAGAGAGTTCAGCTAGAAACAAGTCACCCTGTAGAGAGTTCAGCTAGAAGAAGTCACATTGTAGAGAGTTTAGCTACAATGAAACTCCCATGTAGAGAGTTCAGCTGCAAACAAATCACCCTGTAGAGAACTCAGCTACAAACAAATATGCAGTGTAAAAAGATCAGCTAGAAGAAGTTACCTTGTAGAGAGTTCAGCTACAAACAAATCACCTGTAGAGAGTTCAGCTAGAAACAAGTCACCCTGTAGAGAGATCAGCTAGAAACAAGTCACCTTGTAGAGAGTTCAGCTAGAAGAAGTCACGTTGTAGAGAGTTCAGCTACAATGAAACTCCCATGTAGAGAGTTCAGCTGCAAACAAATCACCCTGTAGAGAACTCAGCTACAAACAAATATGCAGTGTAAAAAGATCAGCTAGAAGAAGTTACCTTGTAGAGAGTTCAGCTACAAACAAATCACCTGTAGAGAGTTCAGCTAGAAACAAGTCACCCTGTAGAGAGATCAGCTAGAAACAAGTCACCTTGTAGAGAGTTCAGCTAGAAGAAGTCACGTTGTAGAGAGTTCAGCTACAAAGAAACCACCATTTAGAGAGTTCAGCTGCAAACAAATCACCCAGTAGAAAGTTCAGCTATGAACAGATCACCCTGTTGAGAGTTCAGTTAGAAACAAGGAATCCTGTAGAGAGATCACCTAGAAGTATCGCCTTGTAGAGAGTTCAGCTACAAACAAATCACCTGTAGAGAGTTCAGCTACAAACAAATCACCCTGTAGAGAGATCAGCTAGAAGAAGTCACCTTGTAGAGAGTTCAGCTATAAAGAAACCACCATGTAGAGAATTCAGCTGCAAACAAACACCCTGTAGAGAACTCAGCTACAAACAAATCGCCCTGTAGAAAGATCAGCTAGAAGAAGTTACCTTGTAGTGATTTCAGCTACAAACGAATCACTCTGTAGAGAGTGCAGCTGCAAAGAAACCATTCTGTAAAGAGCTCAGCTGCAAACAAATCACTTGTACAGAATTCAGCTACAAACAAATCACCCTGTAGAGAGATCAGCTAGAAGAAATTACCTGGTAGATAGTTCAGCTACAAACAAATCACCCTGTAGAAAGATCAGTTAGAAGAAGTTACCTTGGAGAAAGTTCAGCTACAAAGAAACCATTTTGTAAAGAGCTCAGCTGCAAACAAATCACCTGTACAGAATTCAACTACGAACAAATCACCCTGTAGAGAGATCAGCTATAAGAAGTTACCTTGTAGATAGTTCAGCTACAAACAAATCTCCCTGTAGAGAGATCAGCTAGAAGAAATTACCTTGTAGAGAGTTCAGCTACAAAGAAACCACCATGTAGAGAGTTCAGCTGCAAAGAAATCACCCTGTAGAAAATTCTGCCAGAAACAAATTGCCCTGTAGAAAGATCAGATAGAAGAAGTTACCTTTTAGAGAGTTCAGCTACAAAGAAACCATTCTGTAAAGAGCTCAGCTGCAAACAAATCACCTATACAGAATTCAGCTACAAACACATCACCCTGTAGAGAGATCACCTAGAAGAAGTTACCTTGTAGATCGTTCAGCTACAAACAATTCACCCTGTAGAGAGAGCAATTAGAAGAAGCCACCTTGTAGAGTGTTCAGTTACAAAGAAACCACCATGGAGATTTCTGTAATCAATATAATATTATGTGACCGGATTTGCGAAAAGGGGTCTTCCACACACATCCAATTCCGTAACCGTTGGAGACCATAACTCAGTGTTCAAGTAACATATTAACCTGAACATTTCACCACGTTTTCAGCTATAGTGGTGCTCACCACTGTCCAAAATTCAAGGCAATAGCTCTTTTCAATCTGACGTTATCAATTGTCAAAGTTAGCAAATTGGATGTGTGTGGAAGATCCCTTTTCGCAAATCCGGTCACATATGTATTATACAGTATATATAATTTGTACATTTACTGATAAAATATTTAAAGTACATCTACTTCATCTTTTCTTCTTCCTGTAGTAAAGAAAAAAACATAGGTTAAAAAAGTCCCAAAGCTGGCCATAGGCCGGCTTTGGGGTATACAAATACAAAAGGAAATGAAATCTAATCCAAAACAGCCAAGCTGTAAAAAAAGTGTGCGGCCCTCAGAAAGGCTATGGTGAAAAAAGATGTGAAATCCAAGGTGGCGGCCAAGAAATGGCTGTGATGGTAGGTTAATGGTAAAAATTTTAATAATGACAATTTAGGTAAATTTTGTGAAGCGGCACAAAAATTCACCTGAATTGTCGTTATTAAAATTTTTACCATTAACCTACCATCACAGCCATTTCTTGGCCGCCACCTTGGATTTCACATCTTTTTTCACCATAGCCTTTCTGAGGGCCGCACACTTTTTTTACAGCTTGGCTGTTTTGGATTAGATATTTTTAACATCAGTGAAGGTCAAAACTGCCATATTCCAACATAACTCTGCATCATAGTATGTATGCTGAAGATAACTCTTGATGTATGTCCTAGCAGTCAAATACTCTTAGTATAATAGAATATCTGGATATGTTGTGTATAGCTGTATGCATCTGTGCTTTCATTTGTACAAAATTCTATATGCACACATGCGCATAGCTATGTACGACACAGCTAATTTTCATGTTTGTTAAATTCTATAATGTACTTTTATTAGACAATTGTACACATACACCATTATTACACATATACATATGCATACCATAGTGCTGTGAACCTGCAGAGTTTACTAAAACCGGTCATTGGAATGTGAATTGACTGGTTATTGTCTGATTGTAGATTAGCAGACATAATAGTTCTCAACATGCCTGTTGGAAGCCTTAGGGTAGTACCAAAGTGACCATCAACAGCCTGCCTTACAAAAACAGTTATTACAATCACATATTTACACATACTTTGAGGTTACCATAATTTGTTTTTTTTCCATTGTAAAATAATTTTCGTATGCAAAATTTGTATGAAAATTTCTTGCACGAAAATTTTTGTACAAGACCAAACTACTCTAATAGAGCAGTCATTTACATAAATCATACGAAAATATTTTTACACGAAAACTTTTATCATGAAAATTTTTTTGCACAAAAATAAAGCAAATTACGGTATGTTATGATGTTAACACTTGTCACCAGGGGTAATTTATGGTTTATTATGTTAAAATAATTATTCATATTGAAAGTTGAGGAAATAGAAATTTGAGTATATACAATTAAGACCTTGAGACAATTAACACATACGTACTAGGTAAACTGTACTGGATTAACAGGAGTAGTAACAACATGAGTTCATTATTATGACAAAACTACTGTACTATATACACCTGATCCTCAGAGCAAAACCTACAGTGCCTTCAGCACTTACTGTATGGGTTCCTGTAACAAAGTAAGTATAAAATGACAGAAATCTAGATCTTAGAAGAGAGATTTAATCAAAACAACTGGAGGTGTCATTTATGACGCATCAGAGGTTAAATGACATCTCCAATATGCTGAATAACTGCTCATCTCACTTCATAATAATAAATTTGCTGTGTTGTAATCTGATGTCATCCAGACCTGCATGTTACATGTTCTTTTAGATTTGTGACTCACTTTATGTTTACATGTACTAGATTACTATAATAAACCTTTACTGTCCTTTGTCACCGTGACAGTGTCAAATATTCTCAAATTATGTGACTGGATTTTGGAAAATCACCCATATGGGCACATTGTTGATTCAGAGATAAACGTATTTTAATAACTAAAAGCTTTGTTACTCACTGGCCTTGAAAGCTGCACGTATGGATTTTTAACCAAAGATGGAGCAATTCACAACCTTTAAGGGCACTTGGTGGCCAAGGTAATCCCTGTAGAGTTTCCCACCATTTTAGATAGGTTGTTCACTAGTATTGCTGTGTCACGAGTCTACAAAAAAGGGGCGGAGGGTGTTGGGGGCATAGAGTGGTGGGGCAGGCAAGACATAGACTAAAAGATGGATGAGAATGGCATTATACCACAAAACAGCCCGTCAGAGGCAGGAAATAGACCAAAATCTCACAAAACAGACACACATCACACATTCAGCTCCCTGCTCATCTGTCCAGAGTGTATGAACCCCAATTAAAGCACTTCCCTGTTGTACACAGACCTGTACGGACATCTGGTGTGGTAATACAGGCCGCCAGAAACAGTCCACCCAAAGCAGACCCGACAAGTTGAAGGCGAGTTTGAAAATTGACTGCAAATTGTTAGTCTGATAGTGCAGCAACCTTCATGCTGGTGTTATCTCACATTTAGTTATTGTGCCCATATGGTTTATTTTGCTAAATCCAGTCACATATATATATATGGAGGAGCTGATACACATGATAACACATCACTACATCCAGACTTTATAATTTACAGAACAGCTCGGTGCTGCATGCACTCCTGCTAAATGGGATGCGCCTATGCTATATGCATATGTGACCGGGACTGCGATAATAGGGCATGTGGGCACATGATTTTTGCCTAATTTTTCACACTTTCATCACTCATAACATTTTGTACCATTATGCTATGGCATTGCAATTTTCAGCTCTGAGTAAACATTTAATTGGCATCATGATGCAAGTTACAGAATGGAAATATACATTTCCAATACTGCGATATAACCTGTAGAGTGATGGAGTGTACTTTGTGCCCACATGCCCTGTTTTCGCAGGCCCGGTCACATATTGTGAGGTTAATTTGGGCTGCCCAGGACGTTTCTGGATGCTAGGTGCTAAGCACGCCTGCATTACATCTGCCTTATAGTCAGGAAGCTAATTGTTGCATCTCTATTGCTCTGTGTGTGTGTGTGTGTGTGTGTGTGTGTGTGTGTGTGTGTGTGTGTGTGTGTGTGTGTGTGTGTGTGTGTGTGTGTGACCAGATTTGCACAAAGGTACCTTTTCACACACACAATTTGACCCATTTTTTTGAACTTTGAAGCTTCATAACTTTTTGATCATGGAATGTAATAGCCTCAAATTTTCCATGGGTGTAGCTACAGTATCTGGCTACATTCTGGTACTTATAGAGCAAGCTAATCAGTATAAGGAGTTAAGGGTTACATCATTTTGTTGGCTGGTATGTAAAATGTGGAAAATGTGTGGAACTGAAGGTACCTTTCCACAAATTTGGTCACATATGACCAAATATATATATATGTGTGTGACCGAAATTTGTGGAAAGGTACCTTTCCCACACATTTTACATACCAGCTATCAAAATGGTGTAACACTTAAGTCCTTATACTGATAAGCACTGCCGCGAGTGTTATACGGGAAATATAGCACAAAAAGAGTGGGCGCGAGACAAATATAGCACGAGGCTATTTCGTCTCAAGACCACTCTTTGAGTGCTATATTTCCCATAAACATGAGCGAAGGCAGTACTTTATCTGGTATAAAGACTGTCAACTTGAGGTTAGGCTTGCATCGATTATGCCGGCATAATTTTTGGCATAATAGGGGATGAAAAGCACAGAGCATAATGCTGGCATAATGGAGCATAATAAGGAGCTGCTAATGGGCAAATTTCCATCACCATTAGTATAACTTCTGCACAAAGTCAAGGGCTAATCTGTTTTGAATGGTGAAACGATTCCTGACTACAAGTAGTAAAATGCACGTCTACAGTCTTCTTACTCTCGACGGAACGAGTCAGTGCTTTTCATTGTGGGTTTGAGTTTTAAAGGACACATGCAGTCATGTGCCAACTAGTACCAAGGCATGACAAAGTAGTTTATAGCTATATCTAATGTGTCTCATCGTCTGATTTTGAATAAAATGTGATAGCTATGATGATTATAATTATTGAAAGCTCGATTGGAAGACAATAGCTACAAGAGAAGTTCTGATGATAATAAGGTTAGTGATGAGACAGTATAGCTAGTGAATGTCTGGACATTGAAAATAGTGAAGTATCTGCAGGTCTGCAATGAGCTGAGGTTAATATCAAACCAGGAGAATGTTTCAAAAAGATCGAGATCTCTAATGGAACAGTCAAACACTCTAATAGAACAGTCACCGCATGCAACAGAGAGAATGAGAACCATTAAGTGTTTACCCCAGGAGGCTAATATGTTCTTGGCATGGTGGTTCAAATAATATTATACTGAGCAGTTGCTGTCCTTTGAATACCAATTGCTAAAACTCAAAAGATCTATCATACTAATTATTATTTTTATCAATAATTATTTACATACGTACAAAGCCACAAAGATATTAGACAATAAAATTTCTATAGCTTCTAAGGGACTATGGATTTGCCCCCATGCCAGATTAGGCTAGATCCCTTCCTCTCAGGGCTAGATCCCTTGCTCTCAAATGCCTACAAACTCTGGAGCACATCCCAATTTCAAGCTATTGCTAATTTTTTTTTTTATGTTGAAGTGGCACTTTTCATTCATGTTCGAAGAACTTCTCTTATTTAGAAAAAAAACACAAAATAGAAGCATAATGCATTTCTGAAAAGCATAAAAACAAGCATAATAGGCAGAAAATTGGGGAAATGCCAAAAAGCATAATAGGCAAATTTTGGAGCATAATAGTCTCAAACTTATTTGAGGTACACATTTAGAAACTCATGGAATAGTGTTATTATTGGTAGAATAGGCATTGCACCTGTGTTTCACCTGTGTTGCACTGTGCTACGCCTTCATTAGTTGTTTTGTGAGTCAAGTCCATCTTCTCAGCAACTAAAAGTTTTCGATTGTGGTACTTCAATAAGCATATTTCCATGATATTCCTAGGACTCATCCATTTATGTGAACAAAATGTAGTAAGAATGTTCGCTGCTGCTGACCATACAAGCAACCATCATCGAAATCTTCAAGTGTGTCTATAAATTAAATCCAGTGGTTTTGCTCTTACTGGTTGGATTGACTGGTCAGCCAGCACAGTCAGGCTATCAGCCTACGTTGGCTTAGTTGATCAATTGTACTGGCCAGAATGAGTGATTACTCACTCAAAATAGGTTATCGGCCTGCAAAATAGACCTGGCGGTTCTATAACTACCTGATATAGAACTGTGGTCTATTAAAGTGTTCTATAACTGCCGAATATAGAAAGAACACTTGGCAAATATAGAACACTTTTTTACTTTGATCCTCCCACGCAAAGTTTTTAATGTATAATAGTTAAAGCATTGCCGTGAGTGCTATATGAAAAATAAAGTATGAGGCACACAGCCAAGTACTTTATTTTTCATATAGCATGAGCAAGGCAATTGGCTTTAAATGATTTAAGTATGGAACTTTCTAGTCGTGTAGCTTCACCATACACTAGGATTTCGTAATTAACATGTGTTGTATGAATTATTAGCAGCCTGAATGCACACAAACTAGTTTAACAAAGTAACTCACACATAGTTCATCATATTTTCGCATAGCAGACGTTCATCACATATTTTGGCAGGTTTAGTATAACCCCACAATCAATTCTATTGTGACACATGGTGAAGTATTTCCACGATATCTCCAGGGCTTGTCCGTTAACTATTAGCCTGCACTAAGGCACGTGGGAAACTGTGCTTTTTATTGCCCAGAAAGAGTGCTTTATTGCACCACAAAGAGTGCTTTATTGCAATAAATTAAAGCACTCTTTGTGGGCAATAAAGCACTGTTTGCCCAACTGTGCTTTATATGTCCACAAAAAAAAACTTCATTGTAATAAAGCACTCTTTGCAGGAGCAGATCTAGGGGGTGGGCTTTGGGGGCTGCCCCCCCCCCCCCCCCCCCCCCCCCCCCCCATTCACTTCAACACTTTACTTGATCAATATGCTGAGGATTATAATCTATATTATTATCACTAATAATACAAATACTCATGTAACACTTTCACACCTCAGATCAAAGGAGCCGTCCGGGCTACATTTCATATGTAGCCCAGCTAGCCGGGCTATGACTTCCGTTTGTACAGATCAAATTCCGGCTGCTGCTGAATCTGCAGCATTATCACTAGGGTATTCTTCCTTGAAACCAGAACAAAGAGACGTTATAGTGGAATTCGTTTTGGGGAGTGATGTATTCGCCTTTCTTCCCACAGGCTATGGGAAAAGTTTGTCACTATGCTTGTCTTCCCCGAGTGTATAACTGCTTGTTAGATGCGGCTTCTTCTATAGTTGTTGTTGTAACTCCACTGACAGATAATGAAAGATCGGGTGCATTAATTAATAAAAATATTGTACACGTGTTTCGCACGCATTTTCAAATTATAATTGCATTCCATCTGCACAGGTATTGAATGCGGCTGTCACCAGACCCTCGCGCTACGCGCGCGGGTCGGCTACGCCAGACTACTGCTGACCCATAATCTTGGTATACATATATAACACATCCAGTTGCTACATTTGTATTGGCTTGGGTGATCGAGGGGTCAGCAACAGGGTAAAACTCGTGTACAAGATTTTAAATCTTGAGATTTATAAAGATTTAGTAGATTTTCAAATTTACTGATTTTTACAGATTTGTCAAGATTTACTTAGATACTTACTCTGCAGATTTATCAAGAGTTTTGTTGACAGGCTTAAGCTACATGTTTATATCATCACATAATTTCATATGTAAGAAATAGTCTTGTAGAACTATTTGCAACCAGGATCCTTGCTGCAATTAAAATTAAATCAAGTAATCAAATGGTAAGTTTACACTAAATCAAGCAATCAAGAGGTCCTGAAATTGGACGATCAAGCACCTTAGCTAGTTAATTTGTACACGAGAGTTTACAAGACTTTGCTAAATCATAAAGCAATCAAAGCACTTTTTTGGATGAAATTAAGTGATCAATTTCACCAATCAAAAATCTTTATCCCAGTTGCAAATGGTTCTACAAGACTGTGGGTAATACTACCCCAAATATATACCTATTAATTATTTTATATTTAATTGCAACTAAATTAATGAAGTCTGAAAAGTACATCAATAATAACAATACCCACATACTAAACTACAGGCTCTTTTGACAGTTACTACAATGCCACTTCTTTCCTTTCTTAGTTGTACTGCTAATGCAGCTCAGATGATACCACTCTTTACACTTGTTGCACAATACCATCTTGGTTTCATCATCTGTGTTTCTACAGCAACAAAATACATCTATCGTGATTGTATCAGGAACTCCAATTCTCCTCTGTCTTATCACAGAAACGGCTGGATAGCATCATCTTCTAAACATCTTAGTATGTGATTTCTCATAACCTTTTGGTCTTACACAAAAGTGCTGGGGTTTTCACCATGAGCAAGTACTGCACAGTATGCAGCAGCAAGCACACCACAGTCATTTTCTCCAGCCTGCTTGTTAGTATTAGCAAATCTTACTGTAATGTGTTTCTTTGGTGTTTTATCAATTGTGCTAGAAGTGATTTTGCGCTTTGGTGTGATGTAAAGTGCAATAAATCATATATAGTTACATCATGTCAGAACCTGGATCCATTGTAGATACTGTTATCCAGTGGTTTCCATTTGCATGCAAAATTTGCACAGGCATTAAAACATTTCCTTCGCGCAATACGAAAGTGCAATCCTCAAGCCCTTTCAATCTGGAAACTGCTTCTTTAGAAGAAACTGAACAGCACTTATAGATGTGTGCCCCATAACCACTGTCCATTTGAAATTATTTGCTTATCTGTATTGTACAGTGGAATCCCTTCAATACGTAGCCACAATTCAGAAAATTCAGTATCACCTGTGTCATCAATTACAATTACATCTGATGATGTAGTACTGTATGAGGTGAAGTAGGTAAGGAAGTAGCATCCTTATCACCGATTACAATTGTTTCATTGTTTTTACAGGATTTACCAGCTGTTGAATTATCAAAAAATGGTTGCTTGCATCTCACTCTGAACAACCGGTCAGAAGATACGTATCCGCTCTCCTTCTTGTAACAGCCATAAGACTGTTGTTTTGTGGATTAAGATGCTCTTATTGCTGCTAGTTACAGCTTCCACAAAAGGATTAAGCTTAGCTTTGTAAACTTTAGAAGTCGAAGCATTTAGTTTTGATTCTCCTCTGGTTTGTCTATGCACTGGTACTGTTAATGAAGACAATTTCTTATACACAAACTTTCGTTGCTCCTGGAGTCTTAGTTGCAAAGCACTATCAATAAGTTTGTGCTCAGCCATACTACTAAGGTCTTCAGTAAGTTGCATGCAGAGAATCCTGAATAGCAGAAGTACCATCTCCACTGAGACAGCCAACCTTCTGTAACATAACTGAGTTATCATCATCTTTCACTTCATTGTCATCATTGCAATCATTTACCTCTATTTTCTCATGAAAGCCGTGGGGTCACTTGAGGTGTCACTTTCATTGCAATTCACTCCATCGCTCGCTGCTTCTATCGAATTGTCCCTCGGATTGTCCACGCCTTCATCCCCACATGATCGAGCAAGCAACAGCCTTGTTGAATTCATGCATTAACTTGATGCATCACTTGATGTTGCTACTTGTTTCCTTGAGTATAAATCTTGAGATAAATCTTTTTTCTCTATTTCATAGACAACCGCAACTGAATACGAAGTGAGAGTGTAATTACAAAGCAACTAAACATAAGGCACAAACCTTCTATCAATCTTACACTTGCGGCTGCAGCTAGCACACGGTAACACCTTCGAAAACGTGCTGTGACTGTGACAAAATAATCACGTGCGATGCGTTTACGTAAATTTATGAAGATTGCGGATAATTTTCATTCGAAGATTTAAGATTTACAGTTAGATTTTTACAGTAGCGTACAAGATTTATCACTCTGTGATTTATCACTCTGTGATTTATCACTCTGTACAGAGTGATAAATCACCCACTCTGTACAGGCTATCAGCCTAATAAATGTTACATATTAGCTGTAACACGGGGTATTCAGGCTTTACCTGATATGTATGCCCTCTGCCCTCGGGCCTGCAGCCCTCGGGCAGTCGGGCATACATATCAGGCAAAGCCCTCATGCCCGTGTTAAAACTATCACATAAACCCACCTTATAAACATCTCTCCAAGGAATTAATAGTGGATTTGTGCTAAAGGCTATGTATGCAGCAAGGACCCGGAGGTGTACAAGATCGAGATACTCTAATAGAACAGTCACCTAACTACTGTAATAGAACATCCAGTATAAAAGTTGGTTCTGTTATGGAATTTTTCCAAATCTGCCTGTGCCAATACATACAATGAAGTGCATTGGTCTGTTTAAAAGGCTTGTTCATCTACTTGTGTAGTTATTACCGATACTGGTATACTTAATTCACGTACACAATTTCCATTGAAAATGCTCTCAAATTCAATCTTGTATCATTCAAATTTCAAAATTTTCCAGTTTCAACATTATTATTCTATCATGCATGCAATTGTGAGAGGGTGCATCATGTGCTTGGTTGTCTGAATCTATCCAAACCTTTCCATTAGCAAATGCTGCAGAGAGCCATATATATCTAAAGGCAGTATATAAAATATCTACAAGCAGAAATATACATTTTATGTGGAAATGTCTCCAAATTGCAGTATTTTAGCATCTATTTTTCAAAAATTTCATTGGGGGGAGGGGCATGCCCCCAGACCCTCCTAGTTACAGTATGCTTTGCATACCTCCACCCAAGAGATTAGTACCTTGAGTTAGCCCCTCCTTTTATAAATCCTAGGTCCGCCCTTGCTTTGTGGGCAATAAAGCACTGAGTTTGCCCTACAGTGTACTTTATACACTTTCCCTGTGATCTCGCCCATGCAATGTTCTATAAATATGTGTGTGTAGTAGTAGTACTGTGCACTGATGTGAAAATAACCAGTTATTAACCGTCTTGTCTGGCTAGGTCAACCAATAACTGGTTAAGACACCTTTAAACCAATTACCCCTGCTGACAGTGTTAACATCATAGCATAACCTCAAAGCATGTGTAAATATGTGATTATAATAACTGTTATTGCAAGACAGGATGTTGATGGTCACTTTGGTACCATCCTAAACCTTCCAACTACTTATTATTACACACAAACCAATTAACCAGTTATTGCCAATTATTGATAGGCAATTAACCAGTGACAAAAAATTTGTAGGTGTACAGTACTATTATATACATATATACATATATATATATATAGATATAGATATAGCAAAACCCAAGTAAGGCACAATGAAGTGGCAGACATGAGTGCTGAACAATTGGCTAGCAACAAACATGAGCAATGCATGACAAACAATAATCAATTGTGACTGGGCTTGCGAAAACAGGGCATGTGGGCACAAGCTACACCCTATCACATAACCAGTCATATCTCAGTACTGGAACAGAATATTTGTATTCTGTAACTTACATCATAAAGCCAATTAATGCCTACTAAGAGTGGAAAATTTCATTGCCATGGCTATGGTATAAAAAGTCAGAATTGTGAAAAAGTAGGCAAAAATCATGTGGCCACATGCCCTGTTTTTGCAGGCCTGGTCACAATTAAGCAATGCATGATAGGCAACAAACAATGAGTAATGCATAATTAGCAACAAACAATGAGCAATGAATGATAAGCAACAACTATGAGCAGTACACGACAAACGAGCAACTCATGATGAGCAACCAACAAATAGCATAAATAAGCAATGCACGGTAAGACACAAGTGATGAGCAATACATGACAAGCAACAAACGATGGGCAATGCATGATAAGCAATGAACATGAGAAATGCATAACAAGCGACAAAATGATGAACAATGCGTGATAAGCAGCTATTAACAAGCATGCATCAATAAGCAATGAGCAAAGCATGCATGATAAACAACAAACAGTGAGCAATATTTGATAAGCAATAAAAAATAATGTGTGATAAGCCACAAACAATGAGCAATGCATGATAAACAATGAGCAATGCATTATAAACTTTGAGCAATGCATTATAAACAATGAGCAATGCATGATAAGCAATGAACAACATGAAAGCAACCAACTAGTGTTGCACCAATAACCAAATTACCCAATTATTCTGACAACCGATATTAAGCAACATAAATTAGCTGATACCGATAACCGGTCCGATATACACTAAGAACACTAACACTCATCCTCATCATTATTAAATGACTCATATTAGTGACATATTCATTGATATACAGCTCATTCTAGGCTAAAATGTAAAGTTAGAAAAAGTTACTCATGTTGACAACATTTTGCTACTGCTATACATGTGAGACAAGTGGCTGGTACTACATAAAAACCTAAAACCTCAGCTTACTGTTGGGCATGGCCTAAAACCTGACAGTTTATTATGGGCATGGCTTGTAGTCACTGCTAAACCATCAACACATGACTTAATTAAAATGCCAAATAACTTATCTTATGTCTATCCTCCCCCACATCATTATACTACACAGCACAGTGGAGATTAACATCGGCTGTGATTTAATCAAAACCGATTCATCAGCTAGTAACCAATATCGGCCCAATACCGATTATTGAACCAATTATTGGTGTAACCAAGAGTTCATTATATATATATATTATGAACTCTTGGTGCAGCACTACAACCAACAATGAGCGATGCATGATAAGCAACCAACAATGCATGACAGGCAAACAAGCAATAAACAATGCATGATAATCGAGCAATACACGATAAGCCACAAACAATGAGCAATGCATCACAAATGATGAGCAATGCATGAGAAGCGACAAACAGTAAGCAACGCATGATGAGCAACAAGCACAATTAGCAATAAGCAACAAACAATTAATAAGCAGTGCATGACAAGTAATGACAAGAGACATGCAAACAAAACAATGCATGAGCCATGCATGACATGCCACAAACAAACTGACAATGAACAATGCATGATGTACCGCAAACAATGAGGACTGCATAATGAGCAACAACCCATTAGAGATGCATGTTAGGCAATAAAACAGTGAGGGATTTACGACAAGCAACTAAGTAGGAATGCATAGCAATGCACAGCATATAGTAGTAGTGCACAGCAACTAAAAGAACGTGTACTTACAGCAATGACTAAGTAAGCACACAAAATTTGGAATACACGCTTGTCTCACATGCCTGCTCTGGCTGTACTTGGTTGCATGACACACTGTCATGTGTCTTGATTTGGATACATTGTACATATGTATTGATGTCAATACTGACTTTGAGTACATGTTATTTTTATTCTGCCATTATAAATTATGATGTATCACAATACTACAAGCATGCATATCTAAAGAGTAGAAGTGAAAATCTGTTTGGTAATGAACAGGATCCCTACAATAGCGATGTTCCATTTCATATAAACCTGAGAATGTCATGTAACTACAGTATGTAGAACAATTAAATGCAGGGCCGCCCACAGGGGGGGGGGGGGCAACTGGGGCATTTTTCCCCGGGCCCCAGCCTGAAAGGGGCCCCAGGAGGCCCCATGAAGGGCTCCCTGAATACCCGTTTAAAAGATCGATATACTCTAATAGAACAGTCAGATCTAAATACTCTAATAGAGCAGTCACAGTATTCTTCAAAGTGTGTGGCCCTCAAAAAGGCTATGGTGAAAAAAGATATGAAATCCAAGGTGGCGGCCAAGAAATGGCTGTGATGGTAGGTTAATGGTAATAATTTTAATAACGACAATTCAGGTGAATTTTTGTGCCGCTTGGTCTTGGCACAAAATTCACCTGAATTGTCATTATTAAAATTTTTACCGTTAACCTACCATCACAGCCATTTCTTGGCCGCCACCTTGGATTTCACATCTTTTTTCACCATAGCCTTTTTGAGGGCCGCACACTTTTTTTTACAGCTTGGCTGTTTTGGATTAGATTTCATTTCTTTTTGTATTTGTATACCCCAAAGCTGGCCTATGGCCGGCTTTGGGACTTTTTTAACCTATTCTTTTTTTCTTTACCACAGGGAGAAGAAAAGATGAAGTAGATGTACTTTAAATATTTTATCAGTAAATGTACAAATTATATATATAATACATATATTGATTACAGAAATCTCCATGGTGGTTTCTTTGTAACTGAACACTCTACAAGGTGACTTCTTCGAGATGCTCTCTCTACAGGGTGAATTGTTTGTAGCTAAACGATCTACAAGGTAACTTCTTCTAGCTGATCTCTCTACAGGGTGATTTGTTTGTAGCTGAATTCTGTACAGGCGATTTGTTTGCAGCTGAGCTCTTTACAGAATGGTTTCTTTGTAGTTGAACTCTCTACAAGGTAATTTCTTCTAACTGATCTTTCTACAGGGCAATTTGTTTTTGGCTGAATTTTCTACAGGGTGATTTCTTTTCAGTTGAACTCTCTACATGGTGGTTTCTTTGTAGCTGAACTCTCTACAAGGTAATTTCTTCTAGCTGATCTCTCTACAGGGAGATCTGTTTGTAGCTGAACTATCTACAAGGTAACTTCTTCTAGCCGATCTCTCTACAGGGTGATTTGTTCGTAGCTGACTTCTGTACAGGTGATTTGTTTGCAGCTGAGCTATTTACAAAATGGTTTCTTTGTAGCTGAACTCTCTACAAGGTAACTTCTTCTAACTGATCTTTCTACAGGGTGATTTGTTTGTAGCTGAACTATCTACAAGGTAATTTCTTCTAGCTAATCTCTCTACAGGGTGATTTGTTTGTAGCTGAATTCTGTATAGGTGATTTGTTTGCAGCTGAGCTCTTTACAGAATGGTTTCTTTGTAGCTGAACTCTCTACAAGGTAACTTTTCTAGCTGATGTCTCTACAAGGTCACTAGTTTGTAGCTGAACTCTCTACATGGTGGTTTCTTTGTAACTGAACTCTCTACAAGGTGACTTCTTCTAGCTGATCTTTCTACAGGGTGATTTGTTTGAAGCTGAACTCTCTACAAGGTAACTTCTTCTAGCTGATCTCTCTACAAGGAGATTTGTTTGTAGCTGAACTCTCTACATGATGGTTTCTTTGTAGCTGAACTCTCTGCAAGGTAACTTCTTCTAGTTAATCTCTCTACAGGGAGATTTGTTTGTAGCTGAACTCTCTACATGGTGGTTTCTTTGTAGTTGAACTCTACAAGGTGATTTCTTCTAGCTGAACTATCTCTTTCCATAGTTGCATGAACTCCCTACAAGGTAACTTCTTCTAGCTGATCTCTCTACAGGGTGACTTGTGTGTAGCTGATCTCTATACAGGTTTCTTGTTTCTAGCTGATCTCTTGAATTCTCTTCAGGGTGACTGCTCTATTAGGATGACTGCTCTATTAGAGTATCTCGATCTCGCACTTGCTGCACCAAGTTGGATTTCATGTTATAACTCCGTGGCTTTAAGTCTGATTCTTCTACACCATTGATGACCCTTTCTAAGATGGTTACTCCATCTGTACAACGATTGTCAAAGCATTACCCCAAGCGGTTTATCTGGTAGGCGTGGCAAGCAGTCGTTTTTTATTAGCTAATCTCGATTGCGTAATTGTTACACACTGTTAGTTTTTTCGTTGTATCTTCCTGTTTTTTGGCTCGATTTCTTTCAAACCACAAAAGGTTTGAGGTTCAATAGTTAACCTATTCACTCACCGATTTTCAGCATCTTCCCATACGCGGTTTACCCTGTAGGCGTGACAACATATTGGCGTTATTTTTCGTGAATAATCGCTCATAACTCTTTGCCTGTTTATCGTATTCCAGCCAAAGTTAGTACCGAAATGCGCCTTTATACCCCCTTCTGTGTGCCAAATTTCAAGGAAATTGGATGTGGCGTTCGCGTTTTATAGCAGTTTTTGGAAGTGTGCGACAAGAGGAAGAAAAATAAGAAGAAAAAAACGAAGAAACTAAGCTAATTTTTGAAGTCGCATATCTCGGGAATTTAACGCGTGAAGCGATTTCGCTCAAATTTGTAATGTGGAGTGCTGAAGTTGGAGAGCATGTCCACAGCAAAAATCGTCTTGTTTCATCAAGGAAGCACAGAGTTACGGAGGTGCGAAAATTGCGTTTTCTTTCTTCCTGTCAATATACTCACGGGTGTTACGTTCCGGCTACTTGGGCCGTACGACACACTACCGTGTGTCTTGATATGGTTGGTGATGGGTAGTTATTGTCATTGTCAGCAGGTTGTGGCCTTTTCTTTTTTTTTTTGGTCTTCAACTTACAGCTTGGGTGAAGGGCCCCACTTTAACTCTTTGCTCTGCATGGGCCCCTTAATTTCTCTGGGCGGCCCTGATTAAATGCTTAAGGCACTACCATAGGCAATAATGCATAATAATAATAATAATAATAATAATAATAATAATACTTAGGGGTGAAATGAATATCAAATTAAAGAATCCTAATATTCTTGAAATTAACGAACGAATTAACGAATTATTCTTTAAGAATTTCCTGTCTAACCAGATGCTCAAAAGGGACAAAATCACCTTGACTGCTACCACAACTTATCATTGTATAATTTATAGACCTCAAATTGAATAAAGTCTACATGATTAGTAAATAACTAGACTACAAGTAAAGATTTTAAAGTCCTTTACATACATGTGTTTGTCTTTAAAAGATGATGAATTACTGTTTTAAAATGACAGATTTCAGTTTTTAGAAGCTTTTCAAGATTAAATATGTAATTGTCTAATTAACAAATATTTAACGAATAGCAAATATTTCTTAACAAAATTAATGAATAACGAATATTCATACTATTTGTTTCAGCCTTAATAATAATAATGATGATAATAATAATCTCAAAAGTGTATGCATCGAACTAAAGGAAGGCCACATTCTTTACAGATAATACACTGTTAATACAGAAGTGGTCATAACACACCAGCATAGGTGTGATATTGCTGTCCAAACTGGCACATCTTTTCAAGGGTAGTATGCACACCACATCAATCACACTAATAATAGTGTGACCATAAATTTACAACTGATAAAAAGCACTTAATGCATTTAGGAGTACTTTATGCATTTAGGAGTGGGAGGCATTTCATGACATGCTATTATCAAAGTCAACCACTAATCTCAGTATTATTTGTGAAATGCTGCATCATCTACAGTTTTGCAATTGGTGTTACAATCCTGGAATGTCAGCAATCTACAAACAGTACACAACACTATGCATTAGTCAGTAACTTACCTACTTTAACATCTCTACTTTAACATTGTTTTCAAAATGTATTTAAAACCTAGCATGGCATTTGATTTTGGGTTTTAATTTCACTCAACCAAGGCTTTCATGTTCTACAGTATGTTATGTACTGGCCCCACTGATGATTAGTGCACAGTATTGTTATCCCTTTTCTGTTGTTTACATTCTGATGTCTGATGACATAATTGAGTGTATTGTATTTAGCTATGAGCTAATGGAAATTAATTTTGTTGATACAAACATATATACCAGCTTTGTGCATTGATCTGAACTGTCTGTGTGTAATGGCTTAGCAGAAAATGAATTTAATAACACATATAAATTCAATGAAATTGATACTTTGCGATCCTTCTTACAACCCCTTAATGATAAAGGATGCCACAAAATACCACTTTTAAATACTAGAATCATCTATAATGGCAGAGAATAGCTTTTCATGTATAAATACTGGTGTTATACACACCAATGTACAGTCACACTGCTTGTCTTATGTGCTTTACACACCATATCCTGAAAGTGTGACTGCACCCCAAGGGTGTGCTGCTGGTCAAGTGTGCTATGACCACCTGAATTTTAACAGTGTAATGATAGTGACATGTAGCCATGTACATACCAATTACAACTATTAAGCTATTTTGGTATGCACATACAGAGTTGGGATAGTTACTTAGTTACCCATTATTCTTATCCCATGTAGCTTAGTTATAGTTACTGTACTTACTGACTTATGCAAAAGTAACTAGTAGACAAGTTACACATGTTTGTATGTTTATTCCACTCAGATATGTGTTATGAAGGGAAGGATAGAACTATTAGTTGCCAAGCAAAGTAGCCATTTCAGCTGAATATCAGCTAATATACACAATTTTAATCATGGAGTACAATACATACATAAAATGTGTCTACTTATTTTGGTTGTAGCATGAATGGTGCAGAATGCTTCAGTTTAAAACATGTAGCTATGGTTACTAGCACTTACATAACTATCATGAATAGTTACCAGTTACTTTTGGACAGTTATTCCTAGTTACAAATGATTATATTACTAGCTACTCCATACTTTAAAAGTACTCTGTTACACATAATGTAATCACAAAAGTAATGCCATGTATGTAAATAAGATTTCTGCAATTATGTGCTTAAATTTACAATCACATATTTTTTCTGATACCATAACTGTCGTATGCACACTGTACTGTTATAAAGAGTTGTTTAATATTGATACGCTTAAAAGATAAAACAAGATGCCTTGCTTGCTCTGATTTCTGTAATCCCAGTGTTTGATCACTGAATGACCTTTTTGTAATGTATTGAGTCAACTCTTTTGTAAATGAAATATTGATCATAGTTAACAAGTACTGAACAGTTTTAGATGTACACCTATTGCAGCAGTAACATAACCAACGACTTGTTTACAGTTTTCTTATGATTTAGATCATCTGCACAACTGATACACAATTGGAGTACATACTCTACATACCTGCTTTATTCCAGGAGATATTTCTGTTTGAGTATCATCAACTTATATGTATCTGATTTTAAAATCTACCAGCTTTTTAACATCCTACATGTGATACTGTGCCAAGTGAGACTTCACTGTTGTTGAGATTTGATATATAAAAGTAACACAACCTTCTACCTTAGAAAATGATTGATCCTCAATTCTTTTACATATTCTATGGTTGTCATAGCTGGCATGAAGCTCTTGATATCTCGTAACTCTCCATCCTCAGACAACAAGTCTAGGTCCTTCAAAGTAGAAGAGTGCAACTCTTTTGAAAATTATCCAGTAGCTTAATTGCTTCTTCACACTCGGTGGACTCAACAAATGCCAGTAACTACTCATAATCACACAGCTGCAGTATTATCTAATCCAGAAAAAAACAGTTCAGTTGTGTTTTTTATCTTGACAAAGGCATCTTCAGCTGAAAATATGGTTTGGTTTTCGTCAGAGGCACACAAGTTCAAAATAAGCTGATCAATAAAAGATGCATTTTATTCTTTCAGCTACATTTACATATTTTCCTTTCAGTCATGCTACAGATAGAGATTCAAGCATACCTATAAGCACAGCACAGATTTCACTGTTATATCATTGACTTAATGTATCTGTTCCAATTAAACATAACATCAATATAATTTATGTGACTGTCTCTGGGAAAACTGGTCTTATCGCCCATTTAAAAGTATCGAGAAACGTTGGTTTTAAATATTCAGATTGTTTTAGATTACCAATGGTGGTAGCTAGCGTACCAAATTTTCACACGTTTTACAATTTATTACCTTCCACTGAAGTAGTCAATAGCTAAGTTTCCTGCCTTTTAAGATAGTTTCTAAACCGAGGTTGACTGTATCAGGCAACCTCTAAAACTGGTGTGAGGCGGGGACCTGGCAGGTGGGCAAGAGGCTGTTTAAAAAAATTAAAGAGGAACATGTAAGGATGAATTAGGCACCATCCAGGGCTCAAAACTGGCTAAAATTAAAAGAAACTTACAGCACAGGGAATTATCCAATACCACGAAGCTGTACAGCCACACAAAGCCATCCCCTGGTTGGCCAGGGCTCTATCAAGGCCCCATGAACCGCTTGCTACTGTTCTTGAAAAAAGCAGCTAGCAAAAGAAGACCACTTTACTCTGGTCGATTGTGACAGTGAAATTGTGTAGAAAAATGGTATCTAAAGTGTAAGAACACTCAATACCACCTTATTAGCCTCAGTCGTAATTAATTACATTATTGTTGTGCTTTTGTGCCTCAAAGGCCTACAAACTGTGTCAAGGATCCTAATTATCATGCTGTGTTTTTTCTAGCTATATGTTATGTTGTAGTAATATGTACTTGTATATATCAGTCTGGTATAACTATAATAAGTTGACATTAAAATTTTTAAGTCTTTAGTGCAAATACATTGTCTCACATTTGGTGGTAAAATCAGGAGTGAAAATTTACAAACAAAATTGCACAACTTTCATAAGAGCTGTACCAATGTAAGCATAATTACCATTGAGAAACATCCATGCATCCAGCAGAGATATGCCAATATATACAAGTCTGAATCTGTTTCCATCACAGGTTTAGCCATGAAGGAAACAGGTATATTTGGTTAAATTGAAAGCTCAATACAGTGTAAGTGTATCTTAGCAACCGTTCCAATAAACAATGCTTCAAATGATTCATTGTTTTATCACATTACTACAGCAATGTGATAAAGCAATGAATCATTTGAAGTATTATTTTTTGGAATGTTTGCTAAGATACACTTACATTGTACTGAGCTTTTGAAATATTTTGAAATATTTTTAGCGGGTCAACAATACTACAAATGAGCCAAATTTCAAGGTCATGTGTAATTGCATCCATGAGTTATTAAATGTTTTTGAGGATCCAACTCAATGTGTACATACTATAGTAAATATTAATGCCAACCAAATTATACCCAATTGTTATGTTTCTACGCATATGGATTATTAATAATCGCTATATAACTACCTAGACCAGTTCTTTTAACTCTTCCATGTATGTATCCTGCACCAAAATAAGAAGGAATATGGTCTCCGTTGTCTATTATTTGTACGGTGGTATGGATAAGACAGCACAAGTGTGCATTGTACATTTCATAGTACATTGTGTGATAGTTCAACAAGACTACTGGGTAACATTACAACACTAGCAAGACTCTGGAACTATACACCAGTATATAATTGGTGTAGTTGAAAATGTAGGACTTCATGTGCATGTAGTTTTGTATGTTTCAAAGGGGAAGCCTGTCTACTGGTCACCATGTATATATATAGCGGTCGGTAAGTAACAAAGGAGTCAATAAATATTAAAGAAATGTGACAAGACTATGTACTGTAAGAACACCTGTAGCTGACACATTTTGTCACAATCATTGGAATTCGAAGTTGAAGTAGTTTCAAAATGATAAAGCTGTCATTGTTAGTAACAATTGTAAGCTTGCTACTATTAGATAGTATTCACTCAGTGTGGAGTACTGAAATGATTAATAACAACAATGTTACTGAGAAGAAACTACTAGATCAATTAGAGTATTGCATTCTTAATCATTCTGTTATTCAAAAGAAGACTGGTGATGGTTTGTTGATTATTGTAAATGACACTGGAGGTTGGCTTCTAGTGACAAATGGCAGTAATCTGTTTGTGTTCCCTTCAAACGGACCAAATTGTGAAGATGACGCCTACAATCCTGACATTGTTATATATGCTTTACAGACCTCCATCTATGCTGTTATCTTTTTAGTGACAAACTGCATCATTGTCCTACACTTGTACATCAAAGAATTGCGAACTGTGTTCGGTATACTAACCATTATATTCTGCTTCTTTTTTAATATGGATAGTGTAGTAACATTTGTCCACAACAGATACCAGTTTACACACAAAATTAATGATGCTGGTGTGGTGTGTGCTGCGCTTGTATTTAGTAGGGGAATTTTGAGTTTACTCTATCAGTTTACAAGATTGACAATTCTGTTTCATTTTGCATACCTCATGTATAATACTTACAGAGTAAGATCAGGAAAATTCAGTAGAAATAATAAGTTGATATTAAAATATGTCACTTTTATCATTTCAACTACTGTCATCTATTCTGCAATAGCCATATCATATGATTTAGCTGTGACCAGATCTGCTTCTAATACAGATAATGGATATTGTACAACTGAATTTTATAACAAGGATGGCAGTTTTATACTATTTGTTGCACAGTTAGCATCAGTTCTTGTCATGCAAGTAGTAGTGTTTGTTATAGGCATGATACTTTATTATTTGGTCAATGAAAAGTGCTGTGCATTTAGGTCAATAAACACACGAGTCTGTCTCACACTGGGTTCAACTCCTGGACTTAATGCATTCTTATTTCTTGGGATGAAATTATCAGATTGCAGTACTAACGTTGCTTTTCTAGGTACCTCTATTGGAACATGTATACAGATGTCCATTCTTTTGATAATATTTTTAACATCAGCGAAGGTCAAAACTGCCATATCCCAACATAACTCTGCATCATAGTATGTATGCTGAAGATAACTCTTGATGTATGTCCTAGCAGTCAAATACTCTTAGTATAATAGGATATCTGGATATGTTGTGTATAGCTGTATGCATCTGTGCTTTCATTTGTACAAAATTCTATATGTACGCATATATATTGCTATTCATGTACAACACAGCTAATTTTCTTCTTTTTTTTTAATGTTATCATGTACTTTTATTAGACATTACACATGTAATAGTTGTAACACGGGTATATGAGGGCTTTGCCTGATTGTATGCCCGACTTCTCGAGGGCAGAGGGCATACATATCAGGCAAAGCCCGAATTCCCCGTGTTACAGCTAATAATATGTAATACTTATCAGGCTGATAGCCTGTACAGGACAATCAGTCGCCCAAACCAATACGAGTGCAGCCACTGGATGTATTATAGACGCATACCTAAAATTTTTGATTATGGCCAGCAGCTAGTACATTCTGGTTACAACGAATGGACATATCCATGGAATATTTCAGTTACATGAGTTTAATGTTTTAGTCAGTGCAGCCTATTGAATCATTTATGGATGAAGTACGGAGTTCAAGATTTTCCTAGGTTGGCTTCGGTGTTGTCTTGGTTTTTCTCTGCTCCGTTCAGCTATACATATTACCATTGAGAAACATCCATGCATCCAGCAGAGATATGCCAATATACAAGTATTATAACTCTGCATCATAGTATGTATTTTGTATAAAAATTATACATGTATGTGTATGTATTGACAACTCAGCTAATTTTAATGTTTCGTTAAACATTATGAACTTTTTATTAGACATATACCAAAATTATTGCATAAATCCAAATAATACTTTGCAAGAGCTAAATAACATCACAAAATGATCATTACTATATAGATGATTATTCATATATAGTGAAAGTTTGGGGAATAAAAATGTGTAAATGTTACTAAGTGTTCAAAATCACAATATGTGACCCGGTCTGCGAAAAGGGGTCTTATAGCCTTTTCAATTACATGTACTTGGCAACCTGTAACTTGACTTGTGAATGTGGTATCACCCTGAAATTTAGTCCCCTTATACCCCTAACATAGCACTATGGCTTGGTGTAATATGAAGGTGATAGGTTGAAAACATGAGGAGTTATGATTAGTCAAACTTGACAATTTGGAAAGGCTATAAGACCCCTTTTTGCAGACTGGGTCACATATGCACAATGGATTTCTCACGTGAATGCATCTGGATTGCATGTAGTTCTATTTATTTATTTGTTACCTAATTTGTCAAAAAGACAGGGTGACACCAAAAGGCATAGCCTAAATGTACAGTTAAAATTGGGACACCTTTCAGGTGTTTTAGCGCATGTTTATTGTGAGTTCAGTAAATTTTAATCTAATCCAAAACAGCCAAGCTGTAAAAAAAGAGTACGGCCCCCAAAAAGGCTATGATGAAAAAAGGTGTGAAATCCAAGGTGGCAGCCAAGAAATGGCTGTGATGGTAGGTTAATGGTAAAACTTTTAATAACGACAATGCCGCTTGGTCTAATTGGCACAAAATTCACCTGAATTGTTGTTATTACAATTGTTACCATTAACCTACCATCACAGACATTTCTTGGCCACCACCTTGGATTTCACATCTTTTTTCACCGTAGCCTTTTTGGGGGCCACACTCTTTTTTTACCGCTTGGCTGTTTTCGATTAGATATCACTTCTTTTTGTATTTGCATACCCCAAATCCAGCCTATGGCTGGCTTTGGGGCTTTTTTAGCCAATCTTTTTTTCTTTACCACAGGAAGAATAAAAAGATTAATCATAATCAAGATTTAAAGCAGATTTTTAATACTTCAACTATTTTTGATTTTATCAGTAATATTATACAAATTACATATATTTATTGCATGCCAATTAATTCCTACCGGATAACTTGTTTGCAGCTGATCTCTCTGCTGGGTGACTTGAAATGCAGCTGATTCTCTACAGGGTGGTTTCTTTGTAGCTGAACTCTCTACAAAGTAACTTCTTCTAGCTGATCTCTCTACAAGGTGACTTGTTTCTAGCTGACCTCTCTACAGGGTGATCTGTTTGTAGCTGAACTATCTGCTTGGTGATTTATTTGTAGCTGAACTCTCTACAAGGTGATCCTTCTAGCTGATCTCTCTACAGGGTGATTTGTTTGTAGCTGAACTCTCTACAGGGTGATTTGTTTGCAGCTGAACTCTCTACATGGTGGTTTCTTTGTAGCTGAACTCTCTACAAGGTAACTTCTTCTAGCTGATCTCTCTACGGGGTGACTTGTTTCTAGGTGAACTTTCTACAGGATGACTTGGTGTAGCTGAATTGTCTATCAGATTAACTGTTTGTAGCTGAATTCCGTACAGTATAATTTGCAATGTAATATAATTCTATAATGGAGTAAGTTATAAACGTAGCTGAATGTTCTATTAGGGTGACTGTTCTATTACTTATTAGAGTATCTCGATCTCGCATTTGCTACACGTAGTTGCCTTTCAAATCATAACTCAGTGGTTTGTAATCCGATTCTTCTTTACTACTGCAAGGACCTTCTATTATGATTATTCCAGCAACATACCGATTTTCAGCTCATTGCTCTAAGCGGTTTGCCTGGTAGGCGTGAAAACTAATACAGTCTATTTCAGGTTGGTTGTCCACGTAAGCCAAATGCAAAAATATCACGTGAATAGAAATAACCAATGAAATTTCACGCCAGGCGGACGGTGCTAGTTTAAACTGAAGGCTACTGATCTCATTGGCTACTTTCAAGCACGTGACTTTTAACACTTCGTTTCTCTAGTCAACCAACCGGAAATATCGTGGATTGCGCATCCGTTTTTAACCTTTTTTTTGATTTGACCAAATAGCCAATCAAATTTGAGGACTTCCATTCAAATTTCGTTCTCATTGGCCCATTTTCACGTGACACCATAGACACTGGTGACCACGGATGTGCAATCCGCGATACTGAGGATTTCCAAATCTTTGTAACGCCAAAGCGCAATGCGTTCACGTGCACGCCTATCACGTGAAGTTTAAAATTCCTATAACGCGCCATGAGACCAGTGAAACACTGACACACGAGTACAAAATCTATCAACAAGCCACTTGGTTGAATCACAACCGTTGGTCTGGTATAAAGCGAGGTCTAAACCCTTAACCGTCGAATGAGTATAAGGCAGGAAGTGACGTACTGGATCACGTTTTTCCGCTTTGCGTTTCAGACGTGTTGCAAAGATTTGGAAATCCTCAGTAGACTGTAGTACAGTCTATTTCCGGTTGGTTAACTAGAGAAACGAAGTGTTAAAAGTCACGTGCTTGAAAGTAGCCAATGAGATCAGTAGCACTCTGCACTGCGATCAGTAGCACTTTGCACTCTGCCATCATGTGCATAAGGGGTTCTCGCTCCTCCTCTGGTCATCCCTTTAAGGGTCATGTTCCAGCATCAGTTGACCTTGCACTGGGGGAGGGGCGTCTTGGGGCCGTTTGAGCCCCATTTCCTTTTTTTTCTATTCTATGTCCTGTAGGTTCTGTTTCAGTAGCTCTGTAGGTGTAGGAATAGGCTAAACCCATTTTATAGAACATCTTAGCGTAGAGTAGATTGTGGTGGATGGGAGTGCCAACTTGGGCCGGTTCTTCTTTCTTTAAAAAAAAATTTAAAAATTAAAAAAATTAGATCAGTAGCCTTCAGTTTAAACTAGCGCCGTCCGCCTGGCGTGAAATTTCATTGGTTATTTCTATTCACGTGATATTTTTGCATTTAGCTTACGTGGACAACCAACCTGAAATAGACTGTAAGCAGCCCTGTGACTATTGGAGCACTTGACCTTGCTATTTCGGAAGGCCAAGTGTTGCCATCTCATTGAGTTTACGGTCTTTTTGTCTAGCACTTTTACCATCTGGTGCTGGGGGTGGTGGAAAGGGGTGCAGGCACCCCGGGAAAAATTTAAAATAAATAAATAAATAAAATAAATAAATTTTTAAAAAAATAGACTGTAACAACGAACTATTGACACCGGTGTCACAGTGATATATGTTTCCCCGGGGAACGTGTTTCCCGCACACATATCCCTAGGGATCCGTGTTTCCCCGCACACATATCACTAACTCGCAAGCGACCTACAAGTCACAGTGATATGTGTTTCCCCGGGTAATATGTTTCCCCTTTATAAAGTCATGTGCAACGTACGTAGTGTTATAGCATATAGGCGCGCATGCACTTTTAATGATCATAGCGAGGGGTCCGTCACTGGCAGGAATATCGTCGAACATCAGAATTGAAATATGGAATGTGGAATATATTCAAATCATATTTCCGTATATGTACGTGTATTTTCGTATATTGTTCTTATCACGTGATATAAGATTACGTCATTTAATAATCTGCGGCGGGCGTCAATTATATCAAACTTCTTGTTCTTATTATTATTATTACTGTGTAAACCTCACAGAGAATATATAACACAGATAATGGTACAAATGAGTTCTATAATTACAGAGTGGTAGATGTTGAAACACAACATCAAGCTTGATTTCGTTAATTTTGTTCATCACATGGTTTTACAGGTACATGTTGTTTGGAGTTGGCTGACTTCACTTGTTGCTTTGGAAAGTAGCTGCTTCCCTCAGAATTATCTTACCACTCCTCGCTTATTCTCAAGGTTATTCCACTGCTTGATGGTTTGCGGAAAGTAGCTGTAGCTCTGTTGGTAAGCAGTTGTTTTGGCTGGAGGGGTTATACTTACATTCGTCTCGGCCAGCTCAGTTACTGATTGAGTCTATATAAAATGGCCCGCTCCTCGCTGGCTCCATTGCAACATGCCGGCTAACCATCATTGCTCGTACTGCGTAATCCTCGGCGTAATCTTCCCAACTGTGTGAAAAGTACTTCATTTGATATGAACCAGTAGCCTAGATAAATAATACATGGATGGAATGTAGAGGAATCATATTCAGGAATATTGAGGAATCCAATTGAAATATGGAATATGCAAGAATATCGCGAATATTTGAAATATAATCTGAAATATGTAGGAATATGGAATATCATGGAATACAATGCCCATATTCCAAATATCGTCGATGATTTCGCTAGTGACGGACCCCTCGGATCATAGCTAGCCATACCTATACAACTAATACTATAATTATACATTTTGATGGAGGAAATCAAGCCATTCACTGGCATTCAACTATAACTGCTAAACTGTGCTGTGATTTGGCTATGTAGCTATAGCATCAGTTTTAATAAAACAGTAGCTACAAGTATATACATGTATATACAATAAAATACTATCTCTAGCTATATAGAGTAAATCATGTGATTGCAGCTATGTATAACTAATCAATGTAGCTACAGCTTTGGCATGCAGTCAGTCATTATCTACCCCCTTGCCGGTTCTATCTGGGGTTCCCCAAGGGAGTATTTTTACATGAATGATTTACCATCTTGTGTTACCATCAGTAAAACTTTACTATTCATTGACGACACCAAGATTTATAATACTGTTTGTAGTCCTGGAGATATTTCACTGTTTCAAAATGATTTAGACTCAGCAATTTTGTGGAGTACGAGATATAATATGTCCTTTAATCCAAAAAAAGAGTGTCCACTTATATTAATGCAAAAGTCATCACTAATTACAAAATAGCTGACACACAGGTTTTAACAAATAGTTCACATTAAAATCTCGGAATTATAATATCATCAGACCTATCTTGGGATCAACACTACAAAAACATAATCCCTAAGACCTACAGAATGCTAGGACTGCTCCATCGCAGCTTTAGCAAACATCAAACAGTGACAGCCAAGAGAACTTTGTATATTTCCTTAGTGAGATCGCAAGTTATATACGGTTCAGTGATTTGGAAACCTAACCATATCAAGCAGGGGCGGATCCAGGGGGAGGGGGGGGGGCTTTGGGGTCTGAAGCCCCCCTTCATATTTAGGCTTTACTTGATCAATATGCTGAGAATTATAATGAAATTTATTTATTTATTTATTTTTTATTTATTTATTAATGCTTTATACAGCACAAGTGCTGAAGGTCTGTAGGACACCTGGTCCTACGGCCTGCTCAAAGACTTTAGCTACTTAAGGTGTGTTTGAAAAGTTGGAGAAAGGAGAAAAAATCCATGACTGGACCTAGGTAGCCTCGAACCTGCAGCCATCCGGTTTACGCTCAAACTCTTACAGGAGTCTACCAGGTGGTCAGGATGTCTTCTCCTTGTTATTTTCATGTAATTATATCCATAGGAATAGGAATTCTAGAGAGTAACTCATTATCTCTAAGTACCCCAAATAGAACCAAATGGACACTAGTTTATTTATTAATGCTTTACAGCACAAGTGCTGAAGGTCTGTAGGACACCTGGCCCTACAGCCTGCTCAAAGACTTTAAAAACAGCCTGCTCAAAGACTTTTTTTTGTCTTAGCATAATTATATGATCACTATAATAATGCAAATACTCATAAAATCACCTTATAAACATCTTTCCAAGGTATTATCAGTGGATTTATGCTAAAGTTTATGCAACAAGCAATGGCGGATCCAGGATGGGGCATTTTGGGCAAATTCCCCCCCCCCCCCCTTCAAGAAATTGCATACAAGATCAAGATACTCTAATAGAGCAGTCAATTACTCTAATAAAGCAGTCACAATGTTTATGAGGCAGTGCAACTTACTTATGAAGCTATAAATAGGATTTCATTTTACATAACATACGTGATATAATATATTTGGTAAAGGATAATTAGCTATTATTGTTGTGACCTTTTTTTTTCCTTTTTTTTTGCTCTTCAACTTTTTCAGCAAGGTGCCCCCCCCCCCCTCTTTCCAGACTCTGGATCCGCCCCTGACAAGGACCTGGATCAGCATTGGAGGTGTACAAGATCGAGATACTCTAATAGAGCAGTCAGCTAACTACTCTAATAGAACATTCACTGGAAACTTGTAGTTGGTTCTGTTACCAAATCTGCCTACACCTATACATACATTGAAGTGTATTGGTCTGTTTAAAGGGCTTCATTCATCCACTTGTGTAGTTAATATGTATGACAATACTTAATTCAGGTACACAATTTCCATTGAAAATGCTCTCAGATTCTATCTTGTATTGTTCAAATTTCAAAATTTTCCACTTTCAACATTATTATTCTAACATGCACCTATTCAGTGTTGTGCAATTGTGAGAGGGGTGCATCATGTACTTGGTTGTCTGTACCTACCCAAACTAGAGCCATACCTATAATCTAAAGGCAGTATATATAATCTACAGGCAGAAAATATTATGAATTTTATGTGGGAATGTCTCCAAATTGCAGTATTTTAGCATCTATTTTCAAAATTTCCTGGGGGGGACATGCCCCCAGGCCCCTCTAGTTCCAGTATGCTTTTGCTGGGAAGTGTGCTTTGCACACCTCTACCCAAGAGATTAGTACCTTGAGTTAGCCCCCCCCCCCCCCCCTTTATAAATCCTAGATCCGTCCCTGTCAAGGACATCACACTTATTGAGCAGGTCCAGAGAAGAGCAACAAAGTTTATTTTAAATGACTATAGTTCTGATTATTAGTATAGCTAGCTAGTATAATTATTGTATTAGCTTATATAGTAGCTATATAGCTAGTTAGCTAACTATAGCTATATACATGCAATATGCATGGGTGCCTATTAGCTAGATATAGCAATATATCTACTGAATGGTTGGATCGCGTACTGTTTGCAACTAGCCATAGGACCTTGGAGTTACTGCACAATGGCTATATCTTAGTGGAAAACACGGATCCCTGGTGATATATGTGCGGGGAAATACGAATCCCTAGGGATATATGTGCGGGGAACACGGATCCCTAGTGATATCATGATATGTGTGCGGGGAAACACGGATCCCTAGGGATATGTGTGCGGGAAACACGTTACCCGGGGAAACATATATCACTGTGACACCGGAAGTAAATCACGTGATGTGTACAGACGTGAATTATCTGGCCCACACTTGATTGTTGGCAGTTCAACAATAACCTGGAGTCTTTGTCGGCGGATTTTGAGGACGACCCAGCGAATTTAGGAAATGATGTTGAAGAAATAGTGGACAGCAATGGTGACTTGATGAATGATGTTCAGGTTGGCAGAAAGTTCAACTCGTTCGAAGAAGTGAAGGAACTACTTAGGAAGTTAAGAGCGTATAATCACCCTATGCTAGGGTCCGCAAACCGAAAAATCGATATCTTCAAATCGACTTACAAACTATAGTCATGTGTAGGGGTAGATCTAATCAAGAAAACACTACAGTGGCAGCAAATTTGGTCCATCTCTTCTAGTGAAAATAACGCGAAATACCTTGAATTCAATCGAGTTTTCGTCGTCGTAATTTGAAATGTTATTCTTTTGGGCCAAAACTCTCTCTCCCAAGCTTGGAGAGGTTGTCCACTCTTACTATGGAGTATAGGTAGTTTAATATAATTAATTAATATTTGGTGGTGGCGTCGCGAACATCGCCGATCGGCGAAAAAAAAAACGTTTCGTGATCTGGAACACAGCAGACTTGCAGGAAATACTGCAACATTTACTGCAATGATCACCTCCAAGTCAAGTACCTGTGTGCAGAATATGGTGTGGATTGAAGTTTGTTGACCATCTGGCTGAGACCAACCTCGCCAGATTTAGCGAAAAATTCCTCCGCGATCCAACAAATACTTTTTAACCGCCTGAAACTTATTACAATTACAAGCAACTATTACAACTACATAAACTACAGCTAGCTACAGGGGGAAAACTATTACTAGGGGAAAAGAGGATTTTCATCATCATCCGAGCCCTGAAGGGCCCAGTACCTTTTTTTTTTTTTTACCCGGGCTTGATGGACTGCCCTTGCCTACCACCCCCAGCACAAAGGCACGTGCTGGACAACTGTAAAAAACAAAAGAAAAAGCAGAGTAACACAGCCAGCATGTTACTCTGACAAGTGGGACTCCACACAGTAAAAACAAAGTAGTGAACGTCACTACTAATTAGTAGTGAAACCTCTGCCACAATACTCACTATTTTTGTGTAGTGACGTTCACTACTTTTTTGTAGTGAACGTCACTACAAAAAAGTAGTGAACGTCACTACTAATTGTAGTGAACGTCACTACCAACTGTAGTGAACGTCACTACTAACTGTAGTGAACGCCACTACTTGCAGTGCCATTAGTAGTGAACTTCACTACTGTTTTACAGTGAACGTCACTACTTATTTGCAGTGATTTCACTACATCGCATTTGCATCCAGTTTATGCATTCATGCACCATAGAATCCATTAAAAACAATACTGCATACAAGTAAAAATACATGTATACAAAATGTCAGTTTTTTTTTGTATAGGTGCATACATGTTAGTCCAGAAATTTCTTGTGAGAAGATTCTGCAGCAGCAAAGATGCATCAGATACTGTGCAGTGTATATTGCAAGTTTTCTCATTGAACTGCAAGATATATATAACAATATAATACAAACTATGGTAGCTAAATAAATCTTACCAGCATAGCTACAATAGAGCAGATGTACATGATTTATGCTGTGATAAAATAATTGTTGATATGTAATATGAGATAAACATATATGCACTTACCAACTATTGCACAACTGTGCGTAAGGGATGGGTGCATGGTATAACCATCTGATATGTTAGATCAGTTCCTATTAGTAACCACAGTATAGTGATAGCAAATTGTTTCATTTGCTAGTCTTGCAGTATTCGCTATATCAAGAAACAAAGATCGTAAACGATCTCCAATGTAATAAGCTAAAGCATTTACCTGTTTAAAACTGCTACCAATGGAAAGTCAGTATTACCTAAACTGCCAAACAACATTTTAACTGCAGAATGGTTGTTTAAAGCTACAAACCTTAAACACTTGCAGACACACAGCAGTACCCCACAGGTATACACCACTGCAATGAATATCAATCGGCTACTGCATGGAGAGAGAACCATCATTATTATAAATGAGAAAACACAATAAGTAGAGTTAGCTTACAGTATGTGCGACCTCGGTCTCATGCAACCACAATCAGATCGTAGTAAAAGATCTGCGTGGGAACGGCAAGGTAAATACAAGAACAAAACTGACAAACATGCATACATACAGAAAACAAAAAAAAAGTGATTAGCTAGTAGTGGTAAAACCGTGAAGCTCAGGTATGTCAGAAAGCTAAAATACGTCAGTGTACACTGTGACAATCCAGTTTGTAAGCAACCGCCAGTCACACCATAAGTGTCAGTACTCCATCACTCAATTCAGTTACTATGTGCTATACCTTATGGTATATTAAAATGAAAGCCCCAAACTTCATCACCTCTCAGCTCTGGTACTACAGTGCCCGCGCCGGGAAATTGGCGGGCAGCCAACTTTGCAGGCTGGGGTAGTCTACGTGTGCAAAAGTGTAAAACAAATAATTACAATTTAAGACTTACTTTTCTGAATTGTTAACCACTTGTTAAATGCAACAGCTACTAGGTACGCAGTGCTAAGCTGCCTAGCCTACTCAGTTGACTCGAGAGACCACTCGCTGCGGCCACCTGACCGCACGTCACAGTTACGAAACAGTCCCTAGTCAATAGAAAACAGAAGTAAAAGAACAATTATTAATCTTCCACTTACACGACTTCTACAGCACGTAACTAAGTGAGCAACGATGTTACCAAGATGTTACCAAGTAGATGACATCATCAATTATATGTAGCATTATTTAGAGTTTCCTTGACATGATGCTACTCGAGGTGCTACCTCTGGTGCTACCCGGGTGCTACTGTTTAGTGCTATGCACTCTGTATCTGAAGATCTATAGTGTTTATCGTCTGTAATCAACCGTTCCTGATTAGTCTGTTTAAAATCGTAAGTAAACAAGCTGTAACTGTAAACACACATTTGAATTAATGGGCGTTAGCCAGCCCATAGATAGTATATTCTACGTACAATATACTGTCTATGGCCAGCCTTTCATAATTACGAAGGTTTTAAGATGTTATTACCAGGGCTAATAGCACTTTACACTGACAAATTACCGGTGCTTTGACTGATTACCAGGGCTCTAACCCTGGTCATCGCCATCCCTGGTATGGCTATAGACCCTTCGCAGGTGAGCTGCTGCCATAGCAGCATCCGCTATCTTGGAGTACAACCAGTTTTGCAAACCTGATAGCATTGCTTTTCATAAGAGTAAAACAATACCTAGGGCTGCTTCTCCTGCATTCCACAGCAAAGGTTGACCATGTAGGTTAAATGTACACTCTCCCCTATGCTATCAGCAGTGTTAGGAGTAACACGTTACATTAGTAACGCGTTACGTAATATTATTACTTTTGTGGTAACTAAATATAATGAAATACGCTATAAAAATGATTAATATAACTCAAGTTACTTTGCTTACAAATGTAACACGTTACCTATGTAATATAGTTACTGTAATATTACGTAATATTATTACTACAAGTAACGAAGTTACTAATCTCGTTCATTGTCCTCTGAGTAATGCCTAGCCACAACGAAGTAACGAAGCCTACTGAATGAAGCTTATTCACCAGCTTCTTACTTAAAACCAAGATTTGCACATTTTCCAACAACGCAATCATGTCACGTGATAAAGTGGTAGTTTCACACGTGACAGCTTAAGGCTGTGGACACAAAGTAATATAATATGTAATATTATTATAGTAACTTTATTTTATGAGTAATATGTAACTGTAACTAAATAGTTCAGTTGCAAGTAATATGTAATATGTAACTAGTTACTTTTACACAGTAACTTGCCCAACACTGGCTATCAGGGTTGCAAATCAGGTTGTACTCCAAAATGGTGAATGTTGCTATGGCAGCAGCTCACCTGCAAAGGGTCTATATACTACTGACATTATTTATTGATGGCCCGGGGTCAATAGTCTCTCACTATTATTATTATATATATACTTGCATGGCCAAACTACTGACCTGGAAAATGAATTTATGGCATTCTTTTCTTTTCTGAACCCAATGACACATTGCGACTGTGCCAAAGTTTGTGGATATGCAGGCATTAATTAGGATACTAGCTGCCAGTCCACTGTGCGACCTGCAACTGTGGTCAATGTCAGCCAGACCTCAATTAATATTTATGGAAAGGTTTGTCCTCACTATTGACTGATTTCATGTACTATTTATTCATGTGCTATTTTGGACATTTTGGGACCCAGAATTTTTATCCATTTTTTGCAGGTTTTCCTCTTTCAGGGGTAAAAAATGTATTAACCATAACTGTTGAGACCAAAATTTTTGTTCTTCCGTTGTTATCTAAGAGTTCTTTAAAGGGTCAGAAATACTACTGAGATCATTTTATGATAACTTTTTTTATGGAGCTCACTCCAAAGACATTCTAAAGAGCTCACTGGTCTTGTAATGCCATTCCCAGAATATGAAGCCTCGACTTTGCAAGTGCTGGAAGATTTTCATTTCTGGTCAAGTTATTTTAATTCAGTTACTGTATAATGTGCCGGTGCCCATCCTGGTCCGGTTACTCTAGCATTCAAATCAGTAGCATGTTACAGAAAACAGGCTGTGCCAATCAGATTATGTTGTTGGTATTCACAATTTTTTTTAAGTTATCATGCATTGCATGATACTATAGAATTATCAAGAGTTAATAATAGCTCTTGGAATTATGTAATATGTTTTGTGAAGATGTAATGGCTGCTTGTAGTCAACAATAGGGTGTTCTTTAAAAGAACAAAAGATGGAGGTAGAGGGCCATGTAGTTGGAGCTGATGTACTCGTGATGCCTAATCAATATAAAAACTATTTTTTGGTTGTGCTTTTTGGTTGAGTTTGTTTAACCTATAACTATGCTTACTTCGTATGGTTGTTAAACATGCCATTCTTGCTGCCATTGTGATCTCATTGTATAATTATCTTCCATAGTTGCAACTCTGTAATGCTATAGTGAGAGTGACCAGACCCTTCCTCTTTTTGTGAAGGAGTGGGTGCTGCCAGGGTAGTACTCTTTCTAGTAGGGTATGGGTGGAATCCTTACATTGTGCGGCCCCCAGAAGTAAATTCTGAAGTCGTTCTGTTTAAACAATTACTATATTCTCCATATGCTGCTGATGGGATCAATGCAAAAGGGGAACCAAACATCTATTCATCGCTTGACTACGGAGACCAGCCATTGTTCTTGTAGTATTGGTATGCTCTATTAGAGTATCTTGCACCTTCATTGTTTACTGTGAGACTGTCAACCATAGTCATATCACTAGGGTGCTTTTCAAGAGAGAATTTATAGAGAGCCATTTGGAGCATTTTGGCTTCTTGGAATGGAACCAAAGCAATGGCGGATTTAGCATGGGGAATTTCCAGAATGAGGTTCCATGGAACCCTTTGAACTCCCTGGATCTGCCCCTGTGTTTATACTTGACCAACCGTATTTCCAGTCTGTATTGTATCACTTCCAGCAAATGCAAGTGCTGAGCAAATATTTAACATTTCAATACTGCAAGAAACAGGATGATGCTAAACCTGTTATATGCCATCGGCTTTTATTCAATTCAATTCCATGATCGCTTCTGTATGATAGCGATAACCATTCACAAATAATTGAATTATGCATATAATATGTGATTGCCTGCTGCCATGAATACTCTCACCACCAACCCTACATGAAACACTGCCAAATGATAGTGTCACTGAGACACGTACCAGCTTTCTCAGAAGCTTTAAGGGTAAACTTGGAGGTATCAAGAGTTACTTAATACTGTAGCTAATGGATCTCTAGTAATCAGATATAGCAGAGTCGAGTATCCACAGTTATAATAGTGAGCGAAAACCAGCTGTTTTTGTATGGTTCTATTTTGTAGTAAAAAAGTATTGAGTATAAAAATATGCATGCTACATAAAAAATTATGCATGTTTTAGTTTTAATGTACTGAAACAAAGCACGAATCAATAAAACCTATATAAACCATCAGATTTGCCTTTTCATGGGGAGTAAGACAATCTTTATTTCATGTATATACATCAGAAGCCATGTGAGTTATGGGTGATGCGGTAAAAATTAAGTTTACCATGGTCGCTTCATTGTTGGAATGGTCTTCTTCTTTGTCCACTCCTTTTGTTACTATAGATAACGGAGAAGCAATAAAATAGAATCCAAGGAATGGGCAAAAATAACCGGTCTTTGCTCAGCCAATCACATACGCAAAGTCACAAAATATGTGCAATTATTTCATTATATCTTTTCAGTTTAAAGTATTGTTTTCTATTGCAGATCTGTAATGGCCACTGCGTGATGAAAGATAAAAAAGAAGTTGGAACTTGGAAAGAAGCTGGCAAAGGATGTGTCTTCAGGGTGGCTACGTTGTATTTAAAAACATAACCAGATACTCAGCATTATTATCTTAGATGTTAAGGTACTATAATTTTAGACTATATGTGGTTTATTTACGTAGTAGCGTAAAATCCTGTATATTCCTTAAAATACGTTAGTGTGAAGTTTACATGAGTACTGTACATTATTACTAATATGAATACACTATGAAAGTACATATCAAAAGTATGTGTAAATGAATACGCTATGAGAGTGCATATATTAAGTCATGATGATGCTGGACAGATGATGGGAAACTACATGGGGTGGCCTTATACAGAATCATCATGAAACTTAAGTGTGAGTGTTAGGTGTGTTCCTTCATAGATAATTAATGGTTACTCGGTATGTGACTGGATTTATGAAAAGGGGTCTTCCACACACATCCAATTCTATGAACTCAGAAGTCCATAACTCATTGCTCAAGGAATGTATTAACTTGAAAATTTGTCCATCCACTAAACTATGTTAGTGCTCACTACTGTCCAATTTTTTAATCAATAGCCTTTTCAGTCTAAAGATATCACAGACCTCTCAACCTGGAAGCAGATCTGGTTGTGAGAAAGCCAGCCACCCATCCCCATGCAGCTGTGAAGCCTACCATCTTTGTGCTGGGGCTCATGCACATAGTTACATTTGTTTTAACAAAAAAATGTTTTAAAAGGCACAACTAGCTAGCTATGTGAGCGCAGTACTGCTGTTTACTGCAGCTTATAATATCTCTATACTATAGTGTAGCTTACTATATGACAAGAACCTACTATTTTGCTCCATCGTTGAATCACGTGATATCAGTCTTTCAACTCAGCTGATGTACTGGTTCACCAGTGATTCGTTGTTGAAATCACCTCCCATCTCTTGAGTAATCAGTATCCAGCTGTGGATTTAGTGTTCAGCACAGATTTTCCGCACAAGTACATCTCACAACAACCGAAATTAAGCAATAAACATTTGTAATAACACAACTGGTAGGATTTCACCTAATTCTTCAGTGTACTGAGTCTTTTCTCAAAGGATTTCACCTTTAAATAGGGGTCAGTTCATTGAGTTTGGCAGCAAAGTGACTTGATTGTGACACATTCAAAAGTATGGGAAACTGCCAAAATTTTCAGCTCAAAATACAGAGGCACCCCACTATTCTAATTATCTGATCACGTGACACCTGCTACAAGACGTTTTGGGGCTTAAATCAAGGAGGTTTAGCGTGCCTTAGAAAATTTTATTGGAAATCGTGAGATCAACAAGTGGTCGTGATATGAAGGCTGAAATCATGCGTCTCATGACCAAATTGTGATAGTTAAGAGGTCTGGTTATGAGTCATTAAATTTGGTAAATTAGATGTATGGAAGACCCCCTTTCGCAAATCTGGTCACATATATGTGACCGGATTTGCGAAAAGGTACCTTTTTCACACATTTGACATACCAGCAGACAAAATGCCATAACTGTTGACTCCTTGCACTGATTGGCTTTCTTTTTGTATCAAACTGTAGCCACATAATGTAGGCATACTCATGAAATATTACAGACACATGCTTGCAATGATACAAAAGTTACAAAGTTTGAAAGTTGAAAAAATGGGTCAAATTTTATGTGTGAAAAAGGTACCTTTTCGCAAATCCGGTCACATATGTTGTTTGCGGGCACTTGTTCTATAGTCTAAAGCTGGACAGAAAATACTCTACACACATGCACCTCCACCCAACATAGTTTCACATGCCCAGACTATCTATCTGTGTCAGCTACATATTCTCAACCAGGGAAATATCAACCCACCTTCACAAGTGAACTATTTCACACAGCCTGTTTGCCTCCACCTCATCCCGTATCAGTGGTATAGTCGGGGATTACACTGATAGGTGCATAACTCAAGGCAATACAGTATTTGTATTATAAATTAAAGCATAACAGTTAGACTCTGAAATATTGCATAATGCAAAGGTTCTGGGTTACCATTTGCATGGCTTGCCTTTCAAGTCAAAATCAGTACTTGCAATTAGAGAAGCTTTACATTCTTATTGCCTGGCCAAGGTGGGGATTTGCATCACTGAAAATTATAGTTTCCCACCTACCGGGTAAGCACTGACAATGTAAACCCCGACCATGTCTCGACCTGTAAACCCTAGGAATACTCAGGCTAGAAGGGGATTTGTATGGTCGTGTGACATAATGAGCTAGTTTGAGTGGATTCTAGAAAGACTGTCTGAGTGAATTTCCTTAGCGAGTAATTTTTTCATCCCTAATAAATACAGAACAAGGCACATTTCACAAATGTCTATGTTTCCAGATACATGTACATGATATATTGTTTTTCATTTACAGACTCGTTCTGCCCGCTGCTGGATGAAAGATGCAGAAGCTGGTCAAAGATGTGTTTTTGTTACGTATGTACATTATACGTATATTTCCATTGTTAAACTTAACAGTACGTATAGTTGATGTTATATAATATTTTACATTTACCATTTTGATTACATGAATGTGAAAGTTTAGTGGTTTCATAAATGCAGGTATTTATAGCATTTACATACTAAAATTTATGAGTACAGTTTGACATCAGATTTGCCTAGTTTCCCCATGTCCAGAAGAGTAGTCAAAACTTTTTTACTTGGCTTACTACAGCCTAGTAGAAGACTTCATTGACGTTCCTGCAGAAGTACATATTGAA
Organism: Dysidea avara; assembly: GCF_963678975.1. NCBI lineage: Eukaryota > Metazoa > Porifera > Demospongiae > Dictyoceratida > Dysideidae > Dysidea > Dysidea avara. Next base: position 43,061,892 of record NC_089275.1, on the reverse strand, counting down.
CCTAATCAATGAATGAAAGTCCTTTGTGAAGTAAATCCTAGCTCCTTAGCATTGACAGCAGCATCCCATACCATATCCCCTGCAAATTTCTAAAGGTTGTCATGTGATCTTTCATGCATGTGCAAACTCATAGTATCTTCTTATAAGCATCCTTTTCACATCAATAAATGGCTTCAGGTGGGAATCTTAATCTTCAAATCAGAAATTTATCAAATGTACTGTATAGTCCCTACCAATAGAAAATCTGAGGCTACAATACATGACTGCTGTTTTCCAGTGTTATCACACACACACACACCCACATATGTACAATCGGATATTTTGTTTGGTTTTGCTACATTTAGCCTATACTACTGTGAATACACAGCAAGTTTACATAGTTGTGGTGAAATATGCAGATGATGCTTCTAGTGGACACTTTGTGACCATACTGTTATAAATAGGTTGTCATTTTTCAGAGGTAACATTTTATTTAAAGAAGTCTATCAACCTGCAATTTTGGCTTATAGTCTGTTATGATACCTCAGAAACTGTCCTTTATATACCAATGTTAAATGTTACTGACAGTAACAGTGTTCTTGACATGCTGTTATATTGATGTATAGTAAAAATTTATAATGTAGTGTAGGTCACTACTTTTTGTAGTGACCGTCACTACATTATGATTTCACTACAATGTAGTGAATTAAATGTAGTGAAGGTCACTACTTTTTGTAGTGACCGTCACTACATTATGATTTCACTACAACGTAGTGAATTAAAATGTAGTGAACGTCACTACTTTTTGTAGTGAACGTCACTACATTATGATTTCACTACAATGTAGTGAATTAAAATGTAGTGAAGGTCACTACTTTTTGTAGTGAACGTCACTACATTATGATTTCACTACAACGTAGTGAATTAAAATGTAGTGAACGTCACTACATTGGTAGTGACCTTCACTACTTCGATAATTCACTACGTTGTAGTGAATCTAAAAGTAGTGACGTTCACTACTTTGTTTTTACTGTGCACTTGCACTAAATCCATTGGTGGTGGAGCCCTAGTGTAAGCACCAATGGATGAACGCGCACCTCGAACACACTGAATAGCCGAGCGGAGCAGAGAAAAGCCAAGACAACACCGAAGCCAACCCAGGACTACAGAGTATTCATCACCCCACTTAGCCGATAGGAGGGAAGCCAGACGCTTATAGAAAACTGTGGCTTCGTGAGCCAACCCCCCTGTTGCCGACATGATGATAGGTGTAAAAGAAGCATGCTCAACCTCACGAATTCTCTGACCATAAGCTCGACGCTTGATATTCTCATGCTTCTTAAAGGTAGAAGAAGGTGATGAAGAACTGTTAGATGGGGCAAGTGGATTAAAAACGCGAACATCAATAAAATATCTCTCAGAACGACTACCCCAAAAACCATTCATGGCAATGTCCAAGCGAGCCCCTTCTTGAGTATTTGAGGTGGAAAGATGGAACTCATCAGGATTGTGGACGGGCTGCAGTTCTGATTCAGTACACACCTGGGAGCACACCTCTGTCAAAAGGGTAGCAGTGAGGTCCCTTATCTCATTGTGGCGAAGAGAAGGTGGTCCCCCCTTAGGACAAGAGAGCACATGATCCACAGAGAATGAAGCCCCACAAGCACAAAGAGTTGGAGTACGGAGGGGAGGCCAACCGTAACGCAAAGCCAGGGCATCCTGAAAGGCGGACTTATGTAGAGCAAAACCATGCTCATTCAAGGGGAGAGTTGTAAGCCAATTTGAAGCCCCCTTCACAGATGCTAGCTCCACTGCATGCTGCAGTATGGGTTCCAACTGCTGACACAATTCAGAAGAAGTCTTAGAGTAAGTGTCTAACTTTGCTTTGCGCACAGAAAATTTTCTAGACTGTTGGAAAGAAATAGCCTCAATAAAATAGCCTCAATCCAACAAATACTGCAGTCTCAATCCAACAAATACTGCAGTCTCGTGCACATACGCACCTTTAATTAAGTGTGTTGAATTATGGAAATGATTACTCAGCACAAGTACAAACTTCCAGGAAGGCTAGATTACGAATACTTCAATCAATTACGGCATGCGAAACTCGATTTATTGCACAAAACCAAGCCTTTCGTAGCTAATATATAATTTTACAAAAATATTGTGGAATATACTTGACAACTACTCTGAGTGCAGTTAAATAGATTGTTGATCAATTTCAGTAACATTATGTATCAAAAATCAATTTCTGACTGTTCTATAAGAATTTCTGACTGCTCTATTGGAGAGTTTCCTTTAAGTTATACATATTATAGCTATGTTGCATTGGTGTAAATTGGCCTATATATTAATGTGGCATATTGCATGCTATAGTAAAATCATTGTGCCTTTTTCTGAAAAATATCTTCTTCCGCATACTCAACAGGGTTAAAAGGTATAGTCTAGACATATAGCATCTGCATTTTCATTATGATATGCAATGTACTATAATTTTGGTATGTATATGCTGAGCCCATACACTTATGCATGGGGGCAATATTAGCAATTAATAATTATATAGTAGCTATCAAAAGCAGAAATCAAGGGTTTGCTCCAATTCCATAGGTGATGGTATGGAACAGTGGCTCTGCCAACTACTGTGAGGATAAGAAAATAAAATCAAAAGTTGAGATATACACCTGAAAGCAATCTTCAAGCCAACAGTTTACTGTATGTACATTTTGTATATCCTATCTGTGTGGGCCACTCTTACACATTCCATGTAATTTTCCAAACTACTAAAATTCTACCTCAAAAGTTTCGAAATCAGGACCCAGTGCAGGACAAATTTTCAACTATTTGAATTTTGTGAAAAGATCTTAATATAGTAATACAACAATGTCATCACGATAATTACTCTAAATTCAATGACATGTGACTATACTGCTCTTATTAAATGTTTGATCTAATCCATTATAACTATGTCAATTTTCAAGTTCCAGTAAATCATCCGATTGGCATCTCATTATAACAATTAAAATCAAAATTTCTTCCAAATCACAAATAACTAAACTTCATTTTTAGAGATTTTGTGTGATGGAAGTAATACTATGTTTTTAATGTCTTGCACAGGATATGATAATAGCTGCTAGACATGATTGAGACTGAATAAGTTGCAATTGGTACTTTAGTACAAAATTAGCTACAGGATATATCATGGCTTTGTATGATAGTTTTCCACGCAGATGTGATTTCAAGGCATGTAAGAACTTGTCTGGGGAGCATACCATCTGACCTTGTATGTTACTGCATCTGAGTATCACATGAAAATAAATGATCAGATAACTATAAACTCTGATTTAACTATCAAAAAGGTGTGCATGATTATATCTATGCTGCATGAGCTGCATAGCTATAGCTATATAGATCTGTCCATGCACTCAAGACCTCTGGGTTCCATCCTTGCTACAGAAATGATCATCTTACTGTGCTAACAGTGATTTATAATCATATCAAGTCAGCAATATTATGCTGAGTTCCGTAAAACTTTCAGTTTTAGTTTTGCACAATAAATTGCGTTATAGGCTAACCGTAAAATTTACCGTCAGTAATTAAGCCATCGCTGTACGTTTATACTAGCTCTGAGCAATCATTTCCACACTTCAGCACATCTAAAGGTGCTTATGTGCACGAGACTGCAGTATTTGTTGGATCGCGGAGGAATTTTTCGCTAAATCGGGCGAGGCTGGTCTCAGCCAGATGGTCAACAAACTTCAATCCACACCATATTCTGCACAGGTACTTGACTTGGAGGTGATCATTGCAGTAAATGTTGCAGTATTTCCTGCAAGTCTGCTGTGCTCCAGATCACGAAACGTCTTTTTTTCGCCGATCGGCGATGTTCGCGACGCCACCACCAAATATTAATTAATTATATTAAACTACCTATACTCCATAGTAAGAGTGGACAACCTCTCAAAGCTTGAGAGAGAGTTTTGGCCCAAAAGAATAACATTGTATTTTACGACGGCAAAAATCCATCGAATTCAAGGCATTTCGCGTTATTTTTACTAGAAGAGATGGACGAAATTTGCTGCCACTCTAGTGTTTTCTTGATTAGATCTACCCCTACACATGACTATAGTTTGTAAGTCGATTTGAAGATATCGAGTTTTCGGTTTGCGGACCCTACCTATGCGCGTGTTTAATTAGTCAAAGCGTAGATGATTACAGCAAGAGACGTGCAAAGGCCAGGGTACCTTTAGAACCCATTGATAGTAAATGGAAATTCGCCTACTATGTAGGCATAGATAGTATATACCCTACCCGGGATTGCGTGCCGGAAGACATCAGAGAAACAGTCCGCGTTGTACTCAGTAATCAACACCTTTCCTTTGATGATTTTGAGCACGCTGCAAAGGGAACGAGTGGTTTTTGGACAGTTTGCCAACTCCCTAAGATTATAGAGGGCAGCAGGAATAGTAAGGTTGGTTAGATATTGTATTGAATTAGCGTGATATGCATCAAATGATTGGAATGGACTCCCATATGACTCAGTTAATGTTCATTCAACCAATTTGTTTAAGACACACCTAGATAGATTTTATTATGATTACCAGTATGATATTGTATAGTTATTTTTGTAGTAGTTTGATTGTATAGATCAGGTTTTTACAGGCTTTGCCTCCTTACCTGTACCCCCAATAATAATAATAATAATCGAAGCAGTTTTAAAATCGCTGTAACAGACCCCTAAGCATGCCTTTGTGTACTGTATGTAGCACTTTCGAGGTGGGGACTATTCTACGGAACGGAATGATGGACTAAACTACGGAACGGAACGCTTTCTCAAATTGAAGCTTATAACTTACCATTGCTGAAACTGCCCTTACGAGTTATCAGTGGCACCTCCAGTGGGTGATTAAACATAAGATAAAAAGAATTAAAGAATCGATTGTGGGTTCTTGTTGGTTGTCATTAGTAACGAAGTATTAATTGTGGGATGAGCTGTATCAGTGATGTTCATCCTTGGTTCATCTACGGATATACCAAGAAGGGCACTTTATGAGAGCTGGTTTGCTCATTTTGACTTTAAAAAACAGTCTGGGCCGGCTTTTCAAGTCATGTCAGTGTACAAATAAAGCAAGCAGGAAGACACTGGTAACAGGAAAGAGCCAGCTGAATTAAAACTTGAAGAATTTTGTGCAGTGTGAGAGGAGAAATATTTTGGCAGATCGCAAAGGGGCTATATTCTGTGAATTGTATGCATGGAGTTATTAACAGCCGGTGCAGTGGACTAATGCTGTATTCAATAGTGAACTGATATTTTCTGTTACACAAATTCAAGGATGTGTCTGACTGCTAGCCTTGAATCAGGCCAAATGCCAAAACTCCAAGATCAACCAAATCTCAATTATAAGCCTAGCTATGCATGTGAAACCATGCCCATAGCCACCAGGCAAATGTGATTTGGACCAAGATGTGTGTGTAATTTCAATGTATCTAGTCAGACCGGAAATGGAACACTCACATTAATTACATACCACCTAAGAATCCTAGCATTTCTTAAGTGTAACATTTTACATGCTTCACTTCAAACAAAACAGGTTAAATTTGTTCATCTATTTTCAAGTGATTCCCAGTCCAGCTGCATGGTCCATGAAATTACAGTGGGACCTTACAGTGTGGGCTGCTCTGTGTTGGATCTACTCTAGAGTTGAGATTTCAAAGTAGACTGCCAATGTACCGACACTGTAGCATATTTAAGTGGAGGACAAATGAATACAGTAATGCTAGATTATTTAAGTATACAAATTTTTCATAATGAAATTGATATCCCATTTTGATTTGTACCTCCACTTTGCAACATATTCAAGAACAAGAAGTTACCACCCTTTTAATCTCCAACCGCTGTCATTAAATAACCAAAATCTCACCAGTCCTTGTTTTTTTCTATCTACAATTTTGCTTTGGAACAATAATTATCTAAAGGCTCTAATTCATATTTAGTATTTAAATCTGTAATTCACCTTGTTGTGGTTTTACTAATTTTATTCTTCATTTCCTTTGAAGTTGTACAGTATAGGTAAACAAAGATAAATTTTCTCTCCCATCTTATTCTACGTAGGACTGAGAAAAATTTAATTATTTGTATACAGGCTCAAAATTGAGAAAATATAAAGCAAGTGAATTAATATTATACAGTCAGTTTGCTTTTGGATATTTAATGTCTCCAATTGTAACAAAAAATTCAATGAATCCATGCATGCATCTCATCGCTGGTTGTCTGAACATTCTACAAGTGATACCTCACTCAATCAACCATATATTCTGTTTATTAGACTGAATAAAGTCATGATCACCTAGACTTTTCCTGTCACCAGTAACTTTCTAGTTAATTTCTCTGTGGATATTACGCTCTGAAACTGAAGAAATTGAGTGGTCTTCTAAGCTATTTATCTTGTCAAGATCACCAGAAGCAACTGACATCCAATCAGCTACTGTATTGTAGTAACAAAACTTGCCTTGGTCATGCAATAAATGAATTGAAGAGACCTGCTTGATATATCAGGTAATAGAACAATGCACTGCATGAAACAGCTATTAATATTTTTATTATTATCCTATTCCATTTCCTGGAAGTTCCACTGATGAATACAACTTCAGCAATGATAGTGGCTAGACAAGCTGTAAGTTTTGATTCAGAAAGCATTCCATTCTGTAAAATAGACCCCATCCTGGATTCAACTCACTGAGCTTGCCTTACAGCTCATGTCAATGCTGAGGCCTTCCCAACAAACCTTGCTATGTCCCTCACTGTAACACTCTGTTCACTACTCAGGCTAAGATATCTGACATTATGTAGTCCACTATTCTGTTAATGAATCATTGATGTTCACACAATATAGCCTCCTTGAGGTATCTGAATGTTTGCTCTTCACACTGCACAAAATTCCTTTAGATTCTGTTTAGCCTGACAGAGTTGATTCAGCTTGTCACCATACTTGTTTCCTTTGTAGTGTAGCTACATACTGCCGGATTTATGCCTATTAGAAAGGCTGAGCCCCAGATTGTACACTCTAAAGTCAAAGTAAGCAAAAACAACTCACATATTAGCAAAAACAAGTCATGCATTAAGTTCCCTACTTGATACATCCGAAGATAAACAGCAAGAACCCACAATCGATCCTTAAGTTCATTTTATCTTTCTTGGGGTACGTTTGTTTACCAGCTGGAAGTGCCACCGATAACTTGTACAGCAATGGTAAGCTGCAAGCTTCAATTTGAGAAAGCATTCCGTTCCATAGTTTAGTCCATCATTCCGTTCCATTCAACAGTTTAGGGATTTCAGAATACTTTATCAGTAAAAAGAGTAACTTTTTAAAGCATTAACTTGCAGAGTTTACCTAGAGAAACGGTTTAAAGTTTGTCTGGTTGGTACATGATTAATTTTGGCTGATTAATATTAAAATTATTTGTCACTTAATGTGCCAAAGTTTGGGGATAATAAAATATCATGTACATGCAAAATAGTGTATTTTTGTCAGTTTTCTGGTAATTTATTTATCTAAGAAAGGTTTAAGCAACACAAGTAGTTTTTATTGTAACTGCATATGATTAAATAAAATCCACTCATGAAATATAAACGTTTTGTAAATAATTTACACTGTGCAATTATTCGCAATTATTGCTAATAGATTTTTTTCAATTTTATAGCTTGCGGATGAATGACAGAAGAGGGCATCGAAAGTTAAGACCTGGATCAGTTAAATGGTGGACAGTTTTCAAGATGTGAAAATAAGAATATTCCAATGCAAACAAATTCATATGATTGTGGAGTCCTTACCTGCTTGTATGCTCACTGTCTAGCAGAGAGGTTACCATTCAACTTTAGCCAAGAGGACATTTCTTCTTATAGAAAACAGATTGTATCTGAGCTATTGTATAAAGAATTATTTTAAGCGTACATGTGCACTGTATAGATGAAATAATATTATCACTTAATAAGCATGAAAATTTTATGCACAAATTTGTATTATTATGTTGCATCATGTAATTCTCTTTGGAGACTTTTTGTGTGTTGTGTGGATTTTTTTGTATGCTGTTTGTATACTGTTCTAGCCACCCATTTTCCATTGAAAATCCTTGCATGATAACATAGAGTTCTGCTATTTTTAACAAGAGAGCTATATGTGTTTCATCATCATCAATCTCAAAATCAGCAGTGGTAATTAGCCAGAAAAACTGAACATCATCGCCTTTGACTACTTTTTTGATCATCTCCTTCAGTGGCTGTAAAGGATATTTAATTGTCATCAGCACTTCTCTGACAACATGCTCAATTGCGAAGAAGAGTCGATAAGTTGTATTTTACATGCCATAGGCCCCCTCTATCTATCAAATCAGTCCAATGTTCATGATCAGTTTCAAGTTGTCTCTCAGTATTGTGGTGGTCTTTAACCAATTCCATTAAGCACAAAATCATTTCCTCTTTGAATTCAAGGCTAACTTCTTTCGCAGTTGCCTACATATATAAACAGCAACATAATACAAAACAGCCTTTTCAGTTGCTCCTAACTCAAGATCCTCTGAGCAAACTTGTTTATCTTGGTGCATCACTTTACAGTGATCATCTAAATCAGTTAGGTGTTGAAATGATAGCACTGGCTTAACTAGCTCACCAGAAGCTTTTAAGAATGTTCTCCACTGGGTTAAAAACTCTGAAGAAAGAATTTTTATCAGTATTGTAGCTGAAAATTTTAGTTACAGATGCTTTTATGACTCCTTACAATGAGTCTGACAGTTTATGGGTAAAGGCGTCTTTATTCTCCTTTCTCAAGCACCACTCGAGTAATCGCTCTGCAGACTTTCTGCTTTCAATTGTCGGGGGTGCTTTAACTTTGAACGAATCGTCTGAAAGCACTTGCTCTAGAGCGGCTAGCACTAGCTCGTTTTCATAACCTGTGATAAAGACAGAAAGGTGAGGTATACGTATTGTATGTAACCATAAATTACATAATAATTGTAATCAGTACCCACCCAAAAGCCAAAGATTCTACCCCTTTACCTCTACCAGAATAATCCTGGGAATAATCGCTACACGATGCCGGCATTGTTACAAACAAATTACGAAAATGTAACGTAATACCGGTTATTAAAGTACAACGAGGATTGTAAGTGTTGATTGGTGTTGCATAACCTCGGTGAGCAATCCCGGGTAGGGTATATACTATCTATGGTAATTGCATGTGTCCACTTCGGCCAGTCCAGGAAAAGGAGCAAAGGCATCAGATGCAACCAGCGCCATTTAGCCATAAAGTGTACTGCAAAGATCACCATATCATATGACAAGGAATTCAAATGCCTTGTTCTTAAGCATTGTACACTGGAACATAGCCATCGAATCAGCAGTGAAATCATGAAGCATTATGCTTCAAATAGAAAATTGAGCATACAACAACAGCAGGAATTGGATGAAGTGCTCCAGCTCAGGCCAAATAACAAGCAAATAAAGGATTATATTCAAGCTAAATACAAGAAATTGTTTACACTAAAGGTATTCAGAATTTGAAGCTACTTATGAAAAAGATGAAAGCAAGTGGTGGAAGAGATGAACAGATCCTGATTGATTCTCTTGAAGATGCCTTGGAAAAGGACACAGGTGTGAGGTGGTATTACAGTGAATGAAAATAATGAGATTGCTACTGTGTCATATTATCTGGACAAATGTCTGCCCTGTTTGAAAAGTTTCCTGAAATATTGTTGGTGGATGGTACCTATAATAGAGCTAGGATGCCTCTTTATTGCTTTATGGTTGAAGATGGGTTTGGGAGTGGTAGGAATGTATTTTACTCTGCTACTGCTGAGGAAAGTGCTATGCACTTATTACATATTATTCAGACATTTAAGTCATTTAATCCCTCTTGGTTCAATGTTCGTGTGATTGATAAAGATTTTACTGAGTTACCAGCACTACAATAGGAGTTCCCACAAGCAACAGTACTTTTCTGCCAGTTTCATGTCATCAAGTATTTTTTAAGCAGATTGTTGATCTTGATGTGGCCAAAGAAAGTCGGGAGCAGGCCAGAGAAACCATCAGGAGGATTGTTAATGCTGACAGTGAAGAATCATATACTGCATTGAAGCAAGACCTCTTTGACAACACCAACACTGCATTTAAAGAATATTTTATCAAAAACTGGGATGTTTGCAGAGAAAAATGGGTAACTTTTCTTCGTGACAATCATCTTCATTTTGCCAATACAACAAATAATCAGCTTGAATGCCATAATCACAAGTTTAAAATGTTGTTTCTCGATCAATGTCACTTTCTGAAATGTTTGAAAAGGTGCTTCTCTTCTGTAGAACGATTGCTGAAGAGTATACACACAAGGTTTTTACCGAAGAATTTTCTACATGTAGTACAGCCAATGATGGTATTAGTGATGTGTCCACAATTAATGCAGCTTGCACAGTGTATTCAGCTGAGAGGATTGTTGAACAGTTAAAGCTGTCACGTTCTGTGATGTATACTGTTTCAAGTGGAGATGGTGATGGTGTTTTTAAGGCAGTTTACAAATCCCGGGAGCATTGTGTGTCTCTCATTGCTAATAACTGCTCTTGTGGTTTTTCAAAGGTGATGGGACTCCCCTGTCGACATATATTTGCGGTGAGAGCCTCTCAAAATTTACCAGTATTTGAAGTGCAACTTGTAGCAAGAAGGTGGCACAAAGATTTTCAGTTATTGATGGATCCATCTGAAGTATCAGATGATCGTGATGAAGAAGACAACGGTGGTGCATTACAAGTGTCTTCACTTACTACTAATTTTCCATTGAAGAGCACACTTTCTAAAAATCAGAAATATAAGAAAGCTCTGGGATTAGGTCAGAAGTTGACAGCACTCAGTTCAGAGTGTGGCATGGCTGAATTTAGAAGAAAGGTTGTTGTTCTAGAGTCATTGCTAATTAAGTTACTGGGAGAGAAATAGTGATGTAGAAATAGTCCCTGTTCAGGAGGATGAGGTGGTGGTTCTAGTAAGTAAATATTTTATTTGCACTACATATTAATTTTATTCATATCTTTAATACCACAGGAGAATGCAGTGCCATAGGAGAGTGAGAATATTTTGATACCCCAGGAGACTGAGAGTACTGCTATTCCACAGGAGGATGGGAGCACCTCCATGCCCGAGATCATTCCACAGGAGGCTGAAAACACCCCCAATTCCACAGAAAACTGAGAGTAGTACTATTCTTCAGGATGCTGAAAACACCTTAATGCCCCAGGAAACTGAGAGTACTGTTTCACAAGAGACCGAGAACACTTGTATACCACAGGATATTGAGAAGACAATGCATCATTTGCAAGAGCTACAGAATGCCACCAGTGTTAGCAATTCATCAGTACATAATGATGCTCAACCTCCTAAATCCACTGAAGGACATGTAAGTTTAACTGCTAAACTTTACACTTGCCTAACTACTATTATATCTCTATAATAAAATGCATGGGTATGTATTAATCATGATTGTATGTAGTTCTTTTATGTATAGTACTTAACTATGTTCTCTCTTTGCAGGGCTGTTTGCAACTCTCTGTTCTGCGTGAGAATATTAAGATGAAAGAATATATAAAGCCAAAGGTCAACCTAAGCAAAGCAGCAAGCTGTGGCCTTCCAAGAACAAAAAACAGCAGAGAGAAAAGGAGAACCAACCTTGCGGTAATGCTCAGCCAGTAATGCCAAGACCATGCAAAGAGACGGAAAACATGTCAACCTGGAATAGCTGCTAATCGAATGAGAATTAAGAGGGAATTAAAACGAAAGGAATCTGACAAGAGTGGTGAATTACTGAGTCAGTTTGCATTGCACTAAGTTCAGATGATGAAGAAGCAGACAGCAGCAAAGAAGTCTTTCCTAATGTAAAGGTTTTTCCTTTAGATTTTGAGACATTGAAGTCTTCAACTGGCTGGATGAATGATAGATTGATAAATGCTGGACTGTCTCTACTCAAGCAATAGTTTCCGAACATAGTTGGATTAAAGAATGTGGTAAGTGTTCAGACTTGTGGGTTTTCTGATGAGTCTGGTGAAGAAGAATTTGTACAGATAATAAATTGTTTTGGCAACCACTGGATTTGCATCGCTAACAAAAATTGTAAGCAAAATGAGGTGAAAGTTTATGACAGTATGCGCACAGGTGACCTCTGTGTCAATGGAAAAGAAATCATTACTTCACTAGTGAATACATCAAGAAAATACTTATCATTGACTTTTCCAGATGTTCAGCAACAGCAAGGAGGATCAGATTGTGGCCTATATGCCCTTGCATTCAGTTTCTCCTTGTGCTCTGGGACAGATCCAGCGAAGTTATTATATCACCAGGATGAATTTACGTAGATCACACTATCTCCGTTGTCTAAAGAGCAAAGAAATTACCGACTTTCCACATGATAAAATTATGAAAAACCCTGGGAAATCACTATTGCATAGAGTAAAGGTATATTGTACTTGTCGCCTGCCAGATACTGGGGATAGCATGGTTCAGTGCTCAAAATTCCTGGGATGGTTTCACCAAACATACTTAGAAAATGAATGGGAAGATGACAAACCTTTGCCTAAACTGTGGTATTGTCTAGACTGTAGGTAACTATGGACTGAAAGTCATATACATCTTTCATTGACTCTAAATGTTGTATTATTGTAAGCTGTTACATTATCATGACAAACGTCTTTAGCACATAGTACATGTAGCATGTATGTGGTATGCTTGAAACATGAGCAGTGTAGTGTGTGCAGATGAAATATTCATCCATGTACATATATTATGATAGTCTGCTGACCAGTGGCACTCAGGATGTACTGTCAACACTTAGCTAGCTAGGAGTTTAAGCTGGTGGCATGCAGTGGCCGTTATTCTACATTTGTATATAGCTATACGCATCCACAATACATATTGCAAGTGTCGATACAGTATTAAACAAGATGATGGTCTTTATTGATCAGTGTCGATAGTCATCGGTGGCTTCTTATTGCCACCGATCGGTGTCAATAGTCAGGTGGCTTTTTAATGGGAATTAGTAAAACGCGGAATAACGGAATTGCGGAATAACGAAATAAGCAAAACTTATCATTTGCAGATTGTACAAATAGTTACATGCTCTATAGCAATCATACTTTATTTACACCTTGCAACAGCTCTACATGGCACGCCACGGCGATGGATAGCTAAACAGCAGCTGGGCGAGCATTAAATGGGACGAGCGAGCACACAACCAATCACCCTAGAACGATCTACCTTCGCTAAACTTACTTATCTACACTCCTTAGTTGATATAGCCACAAAACGCCAAGACCTAGTTCTATTCTTAGGTTAAACTAGCTGCCCTTCATGTGCATACTACCGGATTTATTAGAGTCACACTAGAGTTCAGTAGGGAAGTCCAGTGGTTGTGTGTCTTTAAATGGATTTCAAAACTCTTCAGGCTTGAATAAAGAGTGTAGCTAAGTAAAGTTAGCGAAGGTAGATCGTGCTAGGGTGATTGGTTGTGTGCTCTTCCCATTTAATGCTCGCCGGCTGCTGTTCTATCCATCGCCGTGGTGCGCCATGCAGAGCTGTTACAAGGTAAATAAAGCATAATTACTATAGAGCATATAATATTTGTACAATCTGCAAAAGATTAATTTTGCTTATTTCGTTATTCCGCAATTCCGTTATTCCGTATTCCGCGTTTTACTAATTCCCGTGGCCTTTTTAATGCCACTGATCAGTGCCACTAGTCATCATTTATTGGCTTCTTAACACTAGTCGGCGTCAGCAGTCTTTCGTGGCTTCTTATTGCCACCGATCGGCGTCAATATATGTGGCATTTTATCTTTTTTTTCCAACGACGAAGCACTGAACGCTGCATATGTATACTGCCACATATGTAAATGCCGTCATGAGCTAGAACGTACTAGCTGCTGACCCATAATCGAAAATTTTTGGTATGTATATATAATACATTCAGTGGCTGCACTCGTATTGGCTTGGGTGATTGATCGCCCTGTACATGCCATCAGCCTAATAAGTGTTACCAAGAGTAAATAATGGAAGAGAGAGTATCCAACTGCCATATACTGCATCAAAAAAATGAGCACGTCAAGTAGAGAAGCCATCCTGTAGTGCTGTCAAAGTAAGTGTTGAATGAAGTAATAAACACCTTCTAGCTCAGACTGTTTGACTTCAAATCATGCCTGGACACTTCAAGGCAGTTGGATACTCTCTCTTCCATTATTTACTCTTGGTGTTACATATTAGCTGTAACACGGGCATTCGGGCTTTGCCTGATATGTATCAACGTTGAAACCGGGTCACTACTGCTGACCCGGATGACCCACTGACCCGGATTTTACCCGGATGTGACCCGGATTAATTAAAGCCTAGGCGTGCGATAAGAGCTATGTTTCGGCACGTTTTGAGCGTTTGATTCGTGTTGAGTAAATATTGCAACTTCAGCGTAGCTGTAGGTTGAAGACCAAAAAAGAAAAAAAGGTCATCACCTACTGACAATAGCCATAGATACCCTCAGTTTCGTGCTACATACTGCACTTACTAATAAATGGGCGTAGCTGAGCGTATGTTGATAACGCGATAAGTGGGCGTGGCTCACGAAAGAGCTACGCGATAGCGTTTATAAGTTTCCACGTCGTCAAACGAACAATTTCGTTTCTCACGTGATCCAATCCGGGTCAGACCCGGATAATTTGTAAACCGGGTTGGACCCGGAGAAAATGTGACCCGGATGACCCGACCCGGTTTCAACGCTGATATGTATGCCCTCGCGCCTTGGGAAGTCGGGAATATATATCAGACAAAGCCCTCATGCCCATGTTACAACTATTATTTACACCATAAACGCTAAATTATTGCATAAATCCAATAAACTTAATTTACAAGAGCTAAATAACATCACAAAAGATCATAACTATATAGATTATTCATAGTGAAAGTTGGGGGAATAAAAAGTGTAAATGTTACTAAGTGCTCAAAATCGCACAATATGCACAATGGATTTCTCACATGAATGCATCAGGATTAAAAGTCATGAGACAATGTGATTGTATGTAGCTAGTTCTATTTATTTATTTGTTACCTAATTTGTCAAAAGACAGGATGACACCAAATAAATGTACAGAGATGTTGTAGTGGCATTCTATATACACCTACACCATTCAGGGTGTTTTAGCACACGTCAATTGTGGGTTCAGTAAATATTAATCAAGTACACTCCATGGGTGCATATGCTAAAACACCACTAAATTGCACAAAACACCCCCCGGTATACACTTGGTTAATATATATCCAAAAATTGTAACTTTTATGAACAAGATTATTGAGTATGTTGAATTTATTATTATGTTACATATCCATTACAGTACTTTGCATTGATGATTGTGATACTTTAGAGATGCGATCATGTTTGCACCGTCAGTATTACTTTCATAGACCCTCACAAAGAATCTTTTTTAAAAGTGTAACACACCTTTAGTGTGTTACTAAACTAAATACTCTCTTATGACACCCTGATGGAGTGTAATTACAAAAAACAGCATTTACGTAGAACACTTGATGTTTTAGAAAAACCTGTTTTTGTAGATGCACATAACACTGCAGCACCAAAGTAAGAGGAAAATATATGACCGAATTTGGAAAATGGGTGCATTTGACACCTAAAATATTTAATGATCAAATCACAAACTTTATAGTGAAAATCTACTTGTTAATAGTTCCATTCTCAATGCCAATTACAAGAAAATTCTTGAAATATTTTTAAAACTGTGCCCTGCTCTTATTAGCAATCCACTGAACATGAAAATTCTAATTATTTCACATGCGCCCATATGGGTGATTTTCCAAAATTCAGTCACATATGTATAAACTGTATAAATAAGCTTAAAAGATAAAAGGAAGATGCCTTGTTTGCTCTGATTTCAGTAGTCTCCATGGTTGATCACTGGATGACCTTTTCGTAATGTACTGAGTCAGCTCTTCTGTAAATAAAGTATAATCAATGGCATAATGAGGTTGGGTGAGTCCATCCTCTGTCAGTGATGGAAACTGTTCCATTGTAAGAGTGACTGCTTCTGTAGGTGCAATTCCGTTGTTGCACAATTTGATGTAATAACAGCACTCAGCACTGCCAGGGACCTGGTGTATTTTTCTACAGTTTTGTCCTAGTTGTGATGATGCAGTAATCTGTGGGTCTCCATCAATGTAAGCATATGGTATACAACCGGTTTTGTCCACAGTCATCTCATTAGCACCATGTTGTATCAAATATTGTGCTATGTGAGTGTGTCCAGCCAAGTATGCTATGTGTAGAGGTGTGTAAAAATCATCATCCTTGATGTTTACATCTACTCCGCAATCTTCTACCAAAAAGCAAACAACATCAAAACAACTAGTAAAGACAGCAAGGTGAAGAAGAGTGAAATCTTTATTGCTGTTAATAGATACACAAGTTTTTAAATAAGTAATGATGAATGACTGAGGTGCTACTCTAAACAGTTCTAAGGTAATTGAGTCCTCTTTGTCTTCAATGGATTTGGGATTTACAGCATATTTCCATACTAATAGTTCCAGAACTTCTATCTTTTGACTCAGAATAGCTGCATACAAAAGATTTGTTGAGCAATTATCTTCAGACTATATCCTCCCTGAAGTGGATATGTTACGAGGTTTCAAGAGACTCTGGATATCAGAAATGTTACCATTGAGTACAGCTGATATGAGAGCTTTATATTCACCAACTGAATATTTTGTCACAATACTATCTGAGGAGGAGAATTGAGATTGACTGATATCTTTCTGTACACACAATGATTTCAGTAACTGAGACACAATAAGGACATGAGAGTCATCTCTTAGTCTCACATGATCATCCTCCACTATCCACCCACTCATCTTCATCAACTCCTCACAAGCAGGATACCTCCACACTTTACTGCTAAAAGTCTTGTTGGCCAGTTTGATTTGACAATATTTGTCATCATTTGGGTGTTGAATAATATTGTCAAAGATCTTCCTCAGTGTTGACAAGGTAGCCTCTAGATCTTCAGGACTCAGAGAGGTAATAATTTTTTCAAGTTGGTTGGATAACATGTTTGTGTTTCCAAAGGAATTGTGCAAATGAACGACACTAGAAGTACGATCTTTGCTTCGAGAAACTACCTATAGTATTATAAGAATGACATGATTATTAATGTTAAAGGTTTAGATATTTGGATAACAAAAGTCCATAGACATCACCTTACACGAATTCTTTTGATATTAACACTTCTCATCATGCACAATAGCAAATGTACCATGAAGCCACCTAACTTCAAATGCATATTCCAGGGTACATATCTTATAAACCCTGGCTCTCCGTGGTACATTTAGGTTGGCTATGGTACATTTTAAAAGTACTATGGCCTTGATGTGGGAGCAGTACTGACAATTTATTTTTATAAAAACTTGAGTCAAAATCGATTGTGGGAATGTATGATTGGTCATGTGATGAAAGCTATGCATCAAATTTTGCATCCTAGCTAGCTACAGCACTTAACTGAAGTTATTTGTCACCCTTTCCATCCATGATCATGAGTATAGAAAAGTTGTTTAAGGTGAGAACTGATGCTATATCATATTCACAAGCATTTCGCCGCATTTTCGAATACGGACTACACCCACTTTTTGAGTAACACACACCATTTGCTAATAAACAATTTTGTTATTGTCTTACAAACATCCTGTACTATGAGATAACCGCTCTACACCAAAGCTTATCCTTAGGCCAACAATTGTAAATTCCTTGTTTCCTGTCCTAGTCAGACAAAAAACACCATGCAGGCGGGCGACTATTATTTATTATATTGTTAAAATCTATTATTTAATATCAAGGATATGCTTTTTTCTCTCTCAGATCTAGTGATTTGAAAGATATGATTTTGCTGGGATTCAACAAGATTCAAACCTCTAGAAGGTTAGCTTCGAAGTGGTGCAGACCCCTCGTGTTTCTTGCGCAGCCAGAAAGGCATTTGTCTTGCTTGTGGTGACACTAGCACTAGCCTGACTCTGTGCCATCAACTTCAACAGTGCGAATTTTCCGAATGGTACATTAATAGAGAATGGGACTTGCGTTCATTACTGTATCTCAAGTTTCACTAAGGCTACTTGAAGAGATCCACTGCTAGTATATATTCGGAGCTATGCACTAAATAACATAACATCTGAAGCTTGCATCAGAGTCCACCTATCCAATAAAACACCACAACACTAGTCTTCATCCCAATGACATGACCACACAACTCCCTACCAGTAGTAATATTTAGGCCATGTGACTATATATCAAATGCAATAATAAATTTGCATGCAACTTTATAAATACCATGCGGGCAGGTGACAGGAAACAAGGAATCTACAATTGGTGGCCTTATAGATGTTTACTAAACGTTGTAAACAGTGTGTAAAACAATGCAGTGGTTTTAAAATACTTGTGAAATTGCTTAATTAAACTTTTCCATGATACCTTAGGACTCAGCTTGCCTGCTCATGTTAGTCACAACATTAGTTGTGCTGACCCATAATTGAATTTTATAGTTGGTCTATATAATAAATCAGTGGTCAGCCTCATATTGGCTTGGGTGATTAATTGCCCGTCATGATACATACCAGTTGTATCACGTGCCCTCATGATTTGCCTAATATGTACACCCATGCCCTTGGGCCTGTGCCTTTGAGCTTGGGTACACACAGGTAAATCACTTGGGCCCATGATACAACTACTATACTTACATACAATACTACTGTAAAGCTTCTAGATGTACATCTATAGCAGCAGTAGCAATTACAGTTTTCTTATGATTTAGATCATCTGCACAACAGATGCACAATTGGAGTACATACTCTACTTACCTGCTTTATTCCTGGAGATATTTCTATTTGAGTATCATCAACTTTTATGTATCTGATTTTAAAATCTACCAGCTTTTTAGCATCCTGAGGAGACATCTGATACTGTGACAAGTGAGACTTCACTGTTGCAGAGATCTGATATATAAAAGTAACACAGCCTTCTTGTGCACCTCGGAAAATGATTGATCCTCTTTTAAGATGAAAACACTCATACAAAATGCTCTGAATACCTATTTTTGCCTTTAAGGTAAAATCACCTCCAACATACTTTATTTCTAGTTTGTGAGTTCCTGGTATGAAACTCTTGATATCTCGTAACTCTCCATCCTCAGACAACAAGTCTAGGTCTTTCAAAATGGAAGAATGCAGCTCTTTAGAAAAATCATCCAGTAGTTTTATGGCTTCTTTACACTCAGTGGACTCGACAAGTGCCAGTAACAACTCATAATCATACATGCTACAATATTTACCAATCCAGAGAAATAGTTGATTTGTGTTCGTTATTTTGACAAAAGCTTCATCAGTGGAAAATATTGTTTGATTTTCATCATCAGTTGATGACAAGTTTAAAATCAGTTGATCAGTGTCATATTTCTGTTGTTCAATAGCACACTTTATTTTACCAACAACATTTGCATATTTTCCTTTCAATCTTGTGATGGTACGAGCATGTAATTGCACCTCATCTGGCACTATATCAATTATAAATACACCAAAATAACTAAGTAATGCACAAATAACATGATTGAAGGAACATGAAAAGCTGCTTACTGTAACTTTTATCATTGATTGCAAGGAAGCTATGTATATACGTTACTGTTTTATTGACCCAATAAATATTTTTAAAATTACATTGATAATATATAGCATAGCATTACGTATGTCATGAACTGTTGTTCAATTGACCAATACAATGAAAATAATATTATTATGTAATAAATGTTTTATTAAAATTGATGTGGTTTTCCTGGAGCCCAAGGAACACTCAAAATTGTGTTGGTGTGAAAGATGTTATAACATAGTAATTATCACTGACATAATTAATACTTTTCATAACATTTTTAAATTATTATGCACACATAAGATTACCGCATTATAGTATCCCTTCAATCGATTTTGAGGGTAGCATTCGGACTTGAATTCAATGTAGTTTTTGGATACTATTCAATCTTAAGGCCTTATTATAATATGCAATGGTAAGAAATGAATTGAACTGCTGTTAATAATGCTGTATATAGCTACCTGGTCCGGGAGTAGTAGTGATACTTACTAGTTGTGTTTTTTTAATTTTGACAAAAGCATCTTCAGCTGAAAATATGGTTTGGTTTTCCTCATCAGTGGCACACGAGTTTAAAATAAGCTGATCAATTTTGTAATTCTTCTCCTCAAAGATGCGTTTTATTCTTTCAACTACATTTGCATATTTTCCTTTCAGCCGTGCTATAGTATGGCCAAGTAACTTCCTCTCATCAGATTCTGTATCAGTTAAACGTGATGGAATTACAAAACACATGTAAGAAACACATTCTCAATCACTGTCCTGTTTTCAATGTTAACTGATTGTGTCTTATCACTGCTTACAAAAGTTGCCTTGCTACTTTAAATTGCTTACCTTAGTTGGCATGGTGCACACAAGCAAAGGGGGAGCTTTATATTAAAGTGTTCAAACTGCTTCAGTTTTTAGCTATCAGACTATCAGGTAAGTAAATGTCCATAATATAATCCAGTAATAGTTAGGCTGAGATTCAGTGCTTTGCATTGTCAAGCATATTATCAACCATGCCATTTGTTTGATTGTTTTGCATTTTTTAATGGAGTATCTTCCATGTAACTGCACTGTACTTTCTACACAGCAGCACCGTTGAAACAGCATAAAAATACAGCAGATTTCTGCATTTTGATTCTCTCATGCATAGTACAGTACAATAAAATCATTGTAACCCCTTACCAAAAGTTCACTGCAAAACCAATCTAAAATCATTACTACGCTTGTGCTATTTATGTTGGTGCAAATTTGAGTATAGAGGCCAGGGGCGGATTTAGGGGGGGGACTAGGGGGGCTGTAGCCCCCCCCCCCCCCCCTTTCCTTTATAAGTTAGTGCTTGGCCAGTAAAACCCTAAATCTTCTATGTGCATCAAAAGCAGACTTATTTCAGGAACTATGCATCACTACCAACACAAATAATGTCTATGTAAGTATACCTATTGTCCAACTCTGTTCCAGGAGAATATAGCTTCCTTTTCCTCAATAACAATAACAAGAGTTCTTCATAGACAAGTTGCAATTGTGGGTTGCATCTCCAGTTACAAAAGTTTTAATTGTGGGTTTTGTTTTATTCAGATGATTAGCAGTGTTTTCCACTATGGCTATGCGAGGTGATTAGTGTGGTTTTTATATTTTATATGATTCAAAAGTGTTAGTTGGTTTAATTAGTAATGTTAGATATATCAGCTTCAGTAGATAGCTACCAACTCAGCCATTTAGCAAACTGTGTAGTCTTTTGGTAATTTGCAGTTTTATACTATAGCATATTCACCCACTTTTGTCTTTGAATGTAAAATCTGTATCAGTTACCTTCTGATATGACCCTATGCTGTTGGTTATAGTGCTGGCATTTGTAGCTAGCGTATAATTCCGTCTTCATAACCCGGCAGATAAAATAAGTTGACTATCACAACAGCAAATTCAGAAAGCCCATAAATGCAAATATAGTTGCACTTTGCTAAGGATTGCCAATAGACTAGCTAATAGCTATTAGTACTCTTCACTGCATTCTGCTTTTCAGTACACATGGCTAACAAAGTGTCACTAGGCTAAGAAGCATGCATGCTAATAACTGTGACATTCAACATCCATTAGCTATACATGTTTCTGCCTCACAGATTTAGCTGATTAGAAGAGGAGCTGATGCATTATGGCGTATACCTAGCTATATCTAAATGCTTGGTAGCTACAAATGAAAAGACTATCATGCATGCATGATAGCTATACTCAATGCATATTGCAATCAGTCTTGATTTAATGGAAAAGTAAAATTTGAATGATATATATATATATATAATAAACTCAAATTCCATTATTTTCCACTGAAAAACTGCTAAAAATACTCTCAGATTCACCTCGAGGGCCTAATGTTCAAAAATTTCCTGGGGGGGGCATGCCCCCACCCCCCTAGGTTGGCATGCTAGTGTGCTTTGCACATTAATGTAGTCACTATTCCAAATAGCTAATTTGATCATGGATACTACATGATCTTACAACTATAGGGCCTTGTGAGAAGGATGGATATCTTCTAATGTCTGGCTAGTTACCTTTGTCCCCTTGCCCCCCCTTTCAAAAAATCCTAGATCCGCCCCTGGAGGCAGTAGCAGATCGACAGTCACCACATGCAACACTAATCATCCATAGTTGCTGAGTATGAGAAATTAGCATCTGCAGCATTCTGACTCCCATGCATGGTACACTTAGCCTGCTAAGAATACTTTGCCAAATGAAAATTATGGTCTAGTGTGTGTCATTCTTTAGGTCCATAATCTAGAACTGTAGCTAGCTGAACTACTCATGAGACTGTCATTTATCACTATGCAACTCTTGATCAATGTAGTCCACTTAGAAAGCAGTTTGATTTGTGCATAAATTAAGCACTCAATATCAAAAATTTTAGTCCTGAAACAGTTTTAACTTCTGGGGGGCTGCCCAGACCTCCTGCTCCATAAACCCACTACCCTGGTGCACCCCCCCACCCCCTTACCCTGGTGCAACCCCTTGCCAAACCCTGGATCCGCCCTTGATAGGTTAGCAAAAGCATCAAGCATTATGCTACCTAATAAATGCAATTTTCAAACATTTAATTACACGTATGTTAAAGATAGAAAGCAACTATTGCACGATAATTATTTGATATACAAAGTATGTAAAATGACTGTTTATTGGCTGAATATCATCTCACAGGAACTGTAATAGAGAGTTACCTACTCTAATACAACAATCAGGAAATACTGTGCTTTCTAATAAAATGAGTCTCATTTTCAAAACATAATGTTGGCTTGATGGTTTAGCATTGCTCAAATGCATAATAGGCTGTTTTTGACAAGAAATGGTGTCATGTGCATGTTGTTGTTTAAACTTGTGATACCAAAGGTGGGTGTGGACTTCTCAGATCAATATTGGGTAGAATTAGTCCCACCAATATCATGTTTATGGCTTTACATGTACTGTACGACCATTCCCATTCAGGCTGTTTTTCATTTGCATGAGTGTGCTAATATTACGGTTAGCATATAGGATTGGGCTCCTTTAAGGAGTAAAACATAAAGTCAGCATCAGTACAATCAGAGTTCAAATTGGATGCTTACAGCTACCTTTAATCTTAGATAGCTCCAAAACAATAGTTGTGATTTTACATGTACAGCTTCTGAAAAACATGTCTCTGAAAGAAGACCCAACACAGATGCACATACTGTAGTGTGAACCTTAGCATTCCATGCAAACAGTGATCAAGTTACCATTTAAATGCTATAAAGTATAATTATTTGCCCTTAATCACAAGGGGGGGGGGGGGTTACTGGTGAACACAGAAGATTTTGTAAAGGAATGCAAGCATAGATAATAGAGTAATAGGGATAGGAAACGCAATAACGTGACGTCACAAAATACGTACATTTCTATTGGAATTCCGTGTAGTACGTCACGAACATACTCGTTACGCTTGATGCGCTTGTATCAAAGAGAAACAAAATGTTGTAACGACAGAATTTTGTAACCAACGACTGTGAAACTTCGCTACAGTGAACTCAAGTAAGTAATCGAGGGAAATAGGATGGTACCAACCCTCAAGGAAGTTATACGCAAAATTAAAGGAGATTGAAAGTGAAAAAAACGGCCCAAAAATTACTTTAAACCACTTTACTTTCTTCGTAAATATATTCTATCCTTTTAACTGTGATAAACCTATTCCTTACCATTTAACAGAGGGAACCAGAGGAAATATCGGAGCAAAACAGGAACTGTTGCTTGAAGAAACGACTAAGTATCTTCCATTTTTAACCAAAAGCTTAAACCACCTTGCAGTACAACGCAACGGTAAAAGACTGTGTTGGTGACACGCCTAGCTTACCACAAGATTCGAAAGTGGAACCGGCTATAAAAGAAGCGGTATGGACGAGGCATGAAGTTACGATGAGCGAAAGTGTGACAGCGTGTAACAATCACGGTTAATGCGATACGCTTTGTTACAAAATCTACGGTCTGAATTCTCTCCCCAAAATCTCTCACATAGGCCTAAATACTTACTGTAGTCTGTTGGATTACTATTTACGCTGCTTAGAACACTAATTCTCACAAAACTGTCTTGTCCTTTCAAGTCACGCGTAACGGAAATCAAACCGGAAATCGCTTGCGTTTCCTATCCCTATTACTCTATTATCTATGATGCAAGTATTTCACATGTAGTCATATAATCATCTAGGACATAATAATATTATTAGTTACAAGAGAATCTTTTCAAATATTTCATATGCAAAAATAATAGTGACAATATTAACAGACCTGTTGAAGAGTCTGTAGAAATTTCATGCAGTGGGTGCTGCAGCTGTTGTATAGGCCTTGGGCTATCTACAATAACAACAGGCAACCAACAACTGATACAAAGCTCATGCAATATGTTGAACATTAAGTTACCAATAAGTACACATGATACATGGCATGCATGTGTACATGATTTATACTAGGGTGATACCAATGCCAATACTATATCAGTATCGGTACCAATATTACAAGTGTTGGTATCAGTCAATCACTAGGTGTATTTCATCTATGAACTATAGCACTATTTATAAAACACAAGTGGCTTTAAAGTGTAGTAACATATCATTGCAATTGAGCTTGGGTGGGTGAAACTGTAGTGTGTGCGTGTGCGTGCGCGTGTGTGTGTGAATGCGTGTGTGTGCGTGCGTGCGTGTGTGTGTATGGTGCATTGGCTCAAATCCCGAATCAGTCAGAAGGCTTTTGGTGGAGTATTGGCTGTTTCTGTAATATCAGTTCATCAGACAGCCTGTATTAGTACTAGATAATAAATATCGGATATCAAATCTAAAAAATGTGGTATTGGAACAGATATTATATTGTACTGTATATAGCAGGACAGCATGCGTTTTAAAGGAATATATGTAATACACGTATATCCTATATACTATGTATTAGAGTTGCAATGATACAGTATGTATGTAGACATATCAATATATTGCCTCTGGTGTATCACGATACAGCGATATATTGCACAATACAAAGTGGAGTCTAAACAATATTCTATATCGTTTTTTAATGGAGCTATATTTTTCTTTGAGAAGCATTACATACTATTCAGTTTAACCACAATGTACAATAATTTGATTTTCAGCCACGATATCATGATACACGATATATCAATACAGTTTTACTTTGTATCAATACAGCAATATTGTCTTTAAACGATACAATACGCAATATATCGTATATTGTTGCATCTCTACTGTGTATATAGGTGTTAAATGCTGTAACTTATGTGTAGTACTCCTTCCCACATATTATGATAATAAAAGGTCAGTACTGTACATATTAATGTTTGCTGCATATGCCTAATGTTAAGCTACAAACTATTTCTTACTTGCTGCCGCATCATCAACCATTGCATTTACTGCACTAGCTAGGACTTCCCAAGATGCGCTACTGTTAGAATCCAACCACTGTTGTAACATCTTACTACAACACTCTTCACAATCGCGAGGGTGATCCTTTTCAATAATCCTCAGTAAGTGATCCTCAATCTCAAGTTGCACACCCAGTTGTCTCCATGACATGGCACATTTGGGTACTACAAATTAAAGTTGTTTAACTCTTTCAGGAGAGGCCTTTTATTTTCTAAAAACGTAAAATGGAATACAAGTACTACATGTATAGTCCTCTATCTTGTGCTGCTATACACAAATCTGCAAAAATGTTGTTCACCTTAAAGAAAAAATGGAATTAAAGTTCAGGATGAAAGTACTGTGATAGATTCATATGCATTGCTATAATGTTGAACCTTTATAACTTTGCATGCGTAAGCTAGCAACTAAGTTGATACACACATCTAGTGCTTCTGTGCTTGTTGCCAAAATTTTTGATGACTGCTCTGTTATAGTAACATAATATTATGATGCTATAGTTACAGTAATTTATTAGTAGAGCACGAATCCTGGCATGTACATAGCTGTGGCAGCATAGGTGTGGTGTCAGCTATAGTGATTTACAAATCAATACATTTTTGTCACTGAATTTGTGTCTGCCCACTAGCTACGTAGCTAGCTAGCTGTGTCTCCACAGAAAGTTATACAAATATGTGATCATCTAGCACAATACTATCATACTAATTTATAGATGAAATATAGCTAACAATCTGTTGAGTCAGGACCATAAAATTGCATTCATGCAAAGTGTCTGGGCCTATGGCTAAGCTGCTAGTAAATTTATATTATTGTTGTTGGAACCTCGCCTCCCCCATCTTAATAATCCTGCCCTGGTATCGAGACGTGTCTTTGAAATGCGTACTGAAATCAGTGCAGCTCTAGCCTAGCTATCTAGCCAATAGAAGAAGAGACACTCACTTTTTTCGTCACTTGTGAATTGTTCTAAACATCGTGATAATGCTCCCAAAATATCAACGTAATACATTTTCTTTGTGCGAGCCAGGAAAACGACAAAGGTATGTAAAGATCACGTGATACAGCTTGTTGAAGCCATTTTTGACTGACAACTATTTGCAGAGGTTTGCGGAATGTTTGCAACAAAACCGTAAAGCGCCAACCGAAATGAAACGTGATCCATTAACTTTGAAATGCGTCACCACACACTTTGATAGGTCACGTTTTTGGTGATTTCCTGTACCCCATACGGATAGTTATAAAAACCGGAATCGAAACGGGAAACGAAACGAAATCAGCCTACAGTCTAGTGGAGGACAATCACTATATTATGCACAGTTACACTATAATATATGTACGCACTACCTGTTTATGCATCAAGCAAGACTCCAGGTGGAAGATTTTTCTGCACGGCGCTTATCGATTATTATTATTATTATTGGGGGTACAGGTAAGGAGGCAAAGCCTGTAAAAACCTGATCTAAACAATCAAACTACTACAAAAATAACTATACAATATCATACTGGTAATCATAATAAAATCTATCTAGGTGTGTCTTAAACAAATTGGTTGAATGAACATTAACTGAGTCATATGGGAGTCCATTCCAACCCAATGGCGGATCCAGGACGGGGCATTTGGGGCAAATGCCCCCCCCCCCCCCCCCCCCCCTCCCACCTTGCGGAGGAGCCAGCCATTCTGATTAAAATAGCTACTAAACTTTATGTCAGGCCAAGATAAGTTTAGCTATCAACTCATGAAAATATGCACATTTTAGTAGCATTATTACAAATTCACCTGAAACCAAAACGGACCAAAGTCAAACTAGCTGTAAAATAGTCACCCAGCACCTTCGTGCGTACTAAGCGCCTCTAAAAACAATTATCGTGTTGCTGTTGTTTAAGACATTCAGATCCTTTAAATAGATTTTAAAACTTCACAACCATCTGAAAAGGCCAAAATGACAAAAATCAACGGTGAGACACTACTAAGAGGTGATTATTTGCTGCTTCAAAAATGCAGCACTGAACTAGAGAATCTGGCTCTCTCTAACCACCTACAACTTACCCTGTTTGTGCCCCTCCCCTTGCCAGCTCCTGGATCCGCCCCTGCAACCATTTATAATTCTTACTGAATAAAAGTGACGGCGTGACAAGCAGGTAGCGTGTGGTTTGTAGATTAGAGATATTAAACGCCTGCTCCTATCCGAGGGTCTGGGGACCCGCTGGGGACTCTACAATAGAAAAGTTCTGTGCTTGGGTAGGCGAGCGTTGATTGTCCCTTGACCACTTACATAAGAGGTGTGCCATAATAGCCACAGATGGCTTCATCCCTCTCTTAAAGGCATGGCTTCATGCAGCCAATCATTACCGTAAACGGTTTGTAATGATCAAGTAGTTATTGCTCTTATGAAAGTGGTCAAGGAACAACCAACGCTCACCTACCCAAGCACAGAACTTTTCTATTGTAGAGTCCCCAGCGGGTCCCCAGACCCTCGGATAGGAGCAGGCGTTTAATATCTCTAATCGATAAGCGCTGTGCAGAAAAATCTTCCACCTGGAGTCTTGCTTGATGCATAAACAGGTAGTGCGTGAATATATTATAGTGTAACTGTGCATAATATAGTGATTGTCCTCCACTAGACTGTAGGCTGATTTCGTTTCGTTTCGTTTCGTTTCCCGTTTCTATTCCGGTTTTTATAACTACCCATTGTAGACTGATATCCTCTGTAATTTGCTAAGTCTCACGCGTGTAGTTGCGCACGTAAGTTATATGACCGGAATCACTACTACTACTACTACTAGCTAGATATATACAGCATATGACATTGCCATGAAATACTTACCTATGGTTTTTCCTTAACTTTTCATGGGTTGCTACCTCAGCACCCATGCATGGAATCCCTTGAAATTACCATATGTGATGGACATTACTGGTCCATGAAAAACCCCCATGGGATCCCAAAAATGACTGATGGTAGATACATTCCATGGAGGTGATTTCACTTTTATGGCAAGCCATAGCTATAGGAAAGTTAATTAGGATGGAGGGAAGGTTTTCTTATTTGTGTGCACATGACCCAGAACCACATGACAAGGTGGAATTGAAACAGATCAGAGTGCCAAGAGAGCAAGCTTTTTAACACTGTAGTTATATACAGGTACAGTGTAGCTAGCTAATTGTTTCATTCACATGCATAGGTGGTTGCAATTGGTAGCTATAATAACGTTGATACTATCCTAAGTCCGTACAAACAGTAAAACCTGCAAAGAATGGAGCATAAAACATATTGTACACTACAATATACACCAGCTAAATGCAGTGAGGCATGTCCGACTATACCATGCCAAAAGTTTCACGTGTACATTTCTCATGCAGCCTTGGAGACATGACTTATTTTTAATGATAGGGTGAACCTAATTGCTTAGCAAGACGTTTTTACATTAACTTGAATGTATGATGAAATCTGCACACAAAATTAATACAGAACTGCCAGCACCCCAAGAAGGCATACTTGTGTTTAATATGTACAAGTGGCACAATCAGCTTGACACTAAATCAAATATCTTGATCCCTATCATCAGCACTGCCACATGGCTTATGATAGCGACTATCCCTTGTACTTTGCCGAGGGATACATTTGATATGGATGTACTATTCCTCCTTCAGAATATTTGGCATCGATTGGAGTTACTTGCTAATATTGAAGATACTGTATCACAAGATGAATGATACTGCATGACCAACCTCCACTGAATTATGGTTCATTAATGTTCTGAGAGTATTTCATTAATTGACAAGCACTTGTATGCTGACAGACAGAGACACAGAAAATACACAAACACAGGGTAAAATAATTGATTTACTAAATTCTTCTTACCAACTGGTTACCCATCCATTGCTTTGGACCATCGGGATCCATAACAGACATCAGCATTTGCACAGTACTCCTATGCACATAAAATCAGTTTATATCATGTTATGTATGTGAATGTACAAAACATTATAGGGCTTATCCCTTGTCACTAACCTTGTCACTAAGTTACATGTACTTCAAACTTGCCACCTTGTACCACGCTTTAGTTATTAGGTTGATAAATTTCTGCTTATTACCTCTATTGTGTGTGTGTGCAGGTACTGTGACTTGAGTGTGATAATGAACACGAATTCTGTTGTTCCAGATATTGTTGGAGCTCCTGGTTCAATTCCAACTAATCTATCCTCAGTTTAAACTCAATTGGCCTACCCCACTTCCTTAGTTAGGATTAACTGAGCCATACTTTAAAAAACCAGACCATCAAATCCAGCAACACATACAAGTATTAGGGATACTTCTAGACAATTCACTCTCATGGGCACCTCACATTAATAACATTACAAACAAAGCCACTAGGATGTTGAATTTTATAAAAAGAAATCTAGGTAAATGTAACAGCAAGGTAAAATCAGATGCTTACAATTCTTGAATATGCCACTCAAGTCTGGGATCCACATCAACAGAACTTAATTTATATTTTGTACAAACTTGAAATGGTTCAGAGGTGAGCAGCGAGATAGGTGCAGTCAGATTACAGTTTTCAGAGTAATGTAACAACAATGCTAGACAATCTTAATTGGACCACACTGGAACAGAGGCGTAAAGCATCTAGATTATCCTTATTTCACAGAATTACTCACCAGCAGGAGCCAGCATTACAAATACCCAATTACTTTCTGCCACAATCCACCAGCACAAGACAATACCACCCACTCAAGACTCATACTGCCAGCAGCCAACACCACCAAATACCAAATGAATTATTTTTACAGAACTATTAAAGAATGGAACAATCTACCCTCCTTATGCTATGACAAAGATTTTGTAATAAATGCACACACTTTAGCTAGTTATCTGTAAATATTCCCCAACTATTTTTATATGTATCTTTTTTTTTCATTGGATGTAATCAGCATTTTGCTGCCTTCCAATTATTACAATCATAATCATAATCAAGGAGTAGTGTCATATAGTTTTGTGATGTCAGGGTGGTGGCAAGGGGTGCTGGTAACCCTGGGAATAATAATAAAAAAATCTAAATACTGAAAAACGTTTTCATGTATCCGTAGCTCCATGGTATAATTAACCATTTCTGCAGTGGAAGCTTCCTCAGAGTAGGGCATCTCCCATTCCTAGTTTGAGTCAAATCTGCCCAACTATCATTGGGTGTATACGCACCTTCAAAATTCATCTTATTTCAGTTCTTCATATAGCCATGCAGTCTTCGATGATTCCTGTAGCAAAGGGAAAAAGTTAAAAGGAATTATCAAGGTCAACGATAGGCTGGCCTTGGAACTTGCAATTACAGAAAGAAGTGATATCCGCACAAAAACAACCAAGCTGTGAAAAAAGGTGCAGCCTTAAAAATCCTGGGTGAAAAAAGTTGTGAAATCAAAGGTGGCAGCCAACAAATGGCTGCAATGATGTTAATGCTAATAAATTTAATAATGGCTGTGCATTGTTAAACTTTATTAGTATTAACACCATTGCAGCCATTTGTTGGCTGCCACCTTTGATTTCACAACTTATTTCACCCAGGCTTTTTAAGGCCGCAACTTTTTTCACAGCTTGGCTGTTTTTGTGTGGATTAATAAATCTAGCATTTTATGATTAAACATCACTGAATGTTTCATGTACTGCTATTTTAGTGGATAGTGATCACCAAAACTATTTGGCATATTGAATTTTTGACAAGTGGTTACAATGATCACCAAGTCAACAATGTTTGTAAGTGAGTTGCATATTATCTGCACTTATTAAACATGCTCAACCTTGAAATAGTTATGAGTCATTGATGTTCTCCATGTAATTGTGCCATTGGCAGTGCCAATTTGTGACTTCACACCATATATATAGGGAGTTAACTGGCTATGTATTTCACGTAATATATATGCAATTACAAACTGTAGCTGCTATGTCCCATTATTACCAGCAAAAAAGACACTACTATGTTACACATTGTAGTGATCACTTTGCCAACCCATTTGATTATCATCTATCCAGGACTATGAAATTTTTTTTGCCAAGTGCTATATAGTACTTGGTGGAATGATGGGCAACTCAAAGATATCGTTTCCTCCTACAATGACTCATCCTGAACTTGTTAATGGTGTTTAATCTGTGTATTTATGTATTTATGTATTTATGTATTTATGTAATTGTGTGCGTTAGCATTTGCATTCACTGTATGCGTAGTTAATTATTTTAGTTCACATACTTTTGTTTTGATCTTGTAACTACATGTTTGTGTTAGATGTGCTGTATATTGTATTTGCTCTGGTAAAGAAGAATGGCTTATGCTGATTACCAAGAGAATAAATAATAAATTAAATCAAATGCCTACACCAGACACAAGAGGGCTTTTAGGTTGCTTGCCATATTTGTCTCCATGCATGCACAACTAGCAGAAGTAGCAGCTCCATTGGATTACTACAGAACATTCAGCCATATTCACATGGTAAAGTCAACAACAAGAAGCATTCCAGTCACTCACTCAAGACTATGATTAACAAAAACACCAGTTCTAAAATTTATGACATTAATGAGGAAGCTACAACAATATGTTGTGCTGGGCCTGGATGCTTTGCTATCTTCAAAGTGTGCAAGCAACCTGCTACATTTGTCTCACACTTATTGTTGAAAGTAGAACAAAATTATGTGCAAATAAAGAGTGCCTTGTTATTGTGTATGCTTGTGCATGTATTTTTATTTTATTTTATTAATTAGCAAAGCCCGCCAGGGGCAACATGCTAATGTGCATTTCAAATTGCAAATGTTTAATTTAGCTATACTGTTCTTAAAAATGTCAATGTCAATTGTATCAATGTTATCAATAGTTAGGTTATTCCAATCAATGATTGCATGTTCTTGGCAAAAAAGAGTATTTCTAAATGTCAATCCTTGACTGTAGCTGTACAAATTTGAAGGGATTTTTAGCACGAGTGTATGATACAGCTGCCTGAGGTAAGCAACGGTTTGGTAGTACAAATAAGTTTCTCACAATCTTGAATAATAAAGTAAGTCTAGCAGTTCTTCTTCTCAGCTACTTTGTAAACTTGGCCATTGAAAGTAATTCAACATAATCTGTAACACTGCGTTGTTACTGACTGGACCTATACCATGGTATATTCACGGACAGGATTAGACAGTTGTATATACTGCACAGACCATTAGTAGCCATTTTAACAAATAATCTGTAATGCACTGTAGTACCTTTATTACTAGTATGACCATGGGGGGATATATACATTGCGAACATGTTCAATCACGCACATCTGCAGGAGCAGTTGCCAACACATAAAGCTGATTGACAAATTTTCAACTAAAACAAGACGCCAAACTATAGTAATAAACCTATAGCTAAGCATGTGCAACTCAGTAAGAATAGGCTAGTAGTTAAGGACAACACACTGAGTAAAGAAATCTTACCAGAGTTATTCACCTAGGATGGCAAGAACCAAGCAGAACGTACCACTTTCCATTAGAACTTTTGAGATGAACTTGTAGAGGACAACAACATCTCTGCAAGGAACAAAAGCGGTACAGTCCCACAAAGTATGTGTATCCTCATGCTGCAAAGGATGTATCAGAAGGCTGTGTTAGATATGCACAGGATGTCATATTCTGGCCTGGCATGGCAAATGAAATCTGGCATCTAGCCAGCCAATGCTTTACCTGTAGTGAGTAAACAACAAAACAAATAAAGAAACCTCAGAAGCTCCAACTACACATATGGGCTATTGTAGCACAAGACCTGTTTACATTTGTTGGGAAGTTATATCGTTGATTATTTGAGGATTGTAATAACACATTTAGTGAGGCCATTGTAGAGCGCACAAAAGTTCACTTTGCTTGTTATGGCATACCTGAAAAACTTATTACTGACAATGAGCCCAACTGCACGAACATTTTGCCAAGCAGAGGGATTTATACCACCAGTTCCCCATATCACATGCAATTGCAAAACAGAATTAGCAGTTAAAATTGCTAAAGGTATTCTGAAGAAAGACAACATGGACATAAACCTGGCAATGCTGTCATGGTGTAATAACCCCAACAGAACAAGGACATTATGTAGCCCAATGCAAAAGTTACACCAATGGAGAGCACACACCCGTCTACCAACATGTATCAAATTTTTAAAGTCAGAAGTAGCTAATGGAGTGGTAGACTAAATCATGATTGAACACCAAAGTCCAAAATCAAAGCAACAGAGTATGATAGAACAGTCCAACCCTTGCAATTGAACAAACTGTCTGCATTTAACCATGCAGTCATAAAATTAAGCACCTGAATCAGTCAAAGAGGGCCACAGTCCATGCTGAAACTTATATAGTCAGAACAGCCAATGGGAAAATCTGCAGAAGAAACCAACACCACGGCCAACAGACAGAAATGGGTACTGAAGATGAATTGACAATACCAATCTGCATAACAGAAATTCAACCAGCAAGTGAAAATGAACAACCTGATACCAGAGTTATTCACCATAGCAAGGATATCCAGAACTCAAGCTGGTAATGGTTGTTGTTTAATAGACTAGCAGACAGCAGTTAAGGACAACACACTGAGTAAATTAATCTTACCAGCTAGAGTTATTTACCTAGGATGACCAGAACTGAAGCAGATAATATAAGGTTGCATATCTCTAACATCACCCTCCTTTACAACAACAAATAAAAGGTAATGTACATTCTACATCATCACTTCCTGTTAGTAGTTACAATTACAAATTAATATAATTCAAATAATTGATCACTAAAAATAATTAGACACTGTTACAGTAAAGTAAGCTATATAGCTATGTAAGTGTCATTAATGGTTTAGGGCAGTGGAGCAGGCCAAAGAGTGAGGGGCCAGGCCAGCTGTAAGCTGAAGACCAAAAAAAAAGGTAGCTACAGTACCTGCTGACAATAGCTACCCTCTAACAACTGTATGTCCTTATTTATAACTACACATACGTAGCTAAGTAGCTTGCTACACTACTTATCTGAATACTGTGACTGCTCTATTAGAGTATCTAAATTCTGACTGTTCTATTAGAGTATCTCAATCTATTTTTGCAAACATTGAAATTTGTGAATCACAATATACACAGCACAATAACTACTAATGGTGAAACTACAATCATTTAAATGAATCTTTGAAAATTTTAAAAACAGCTAAATTGGATAATGCAAACTGCACCATAAAAATTTAATAGTAGTAACGTCACCATTGTGTAAGCAAAGTAGTGCCATTTGCCAAACTATGAGTTTGTCAAAATCCAGATAGCTATATTTTTTGTGTTTGTATAATGTTTAATTTTAAATAGCTAGACTGTAAAAGAAAAAAAGTTCAATTGAAGTATAGTCATGACAATACTGAGATGGTTCACATCCATGCACCCTAACTTTTGTCAATAACTCTTGTTATATGCATTGCCCAGTTGCAAAATTTCATAGCGCTGTGAAACTGTTTTTGGTGGGGGCTCAGAGGTATGCAGATTGACTGTAGATTGGGTGGTAAGGCAACTTTAATCAAGTAGTAAACAAACAAAAAAATACCTATCTCATTTTTTAAGGCAAATAATTAATCTTAATAAGGTTAAAATTGCGATAATGAGATAGTTTCCCTACCAGAGACCCATAAATACCCATAACTTGTCCATGAAAAGTGAAATCCCATGAAATATTATAATATTTATGGATCACAAGTGTAGAACACATAATTTTTATAGGTATTTCATTGGCAATGTCCAGGACAACTACGTACATGAGTATTTTCATAGGCTGTTCTCTGCTATCTTGTGTTGTATTATTTTCAACTAAAATTGCTTCCAAAGCAAACTTTGTAGCCAGCTGCTTATAGCTGTAAATAATTCTTTATAGTCATGGTTTTCCCTCTCACTATAATTATACTTCCTTGAAATTGCTTCCAGATTCAATCTTGAATGAAGGACAGTTTCTGACCTTCCTCTATCCAGTGGTTAAATACTACTAGTCCTAGTTTCAAAAAGGAGGGGTGGAGGGAGATGATACTAAGCAAATTTGCATTTTTATTTTTGCATTCTGATAATCTCATGATTCAAACTTTAATGTCAAAACAGTTTTAGATGGCTTATGTGCATAGTAAGCATCAGTGGAGGGGAGTTCTCGCTATTGTATAAAATATACTCAAAGCATATGCCAGCTCCTCTGGGTGCAGGATATTAGTTTTTGGTATTGTTAATGTACAGTGTCCTTCGTAGGAGGTCATTTAAGAGTTTTATTGTCAAATTAACTGATTCCTATAGCAGGCCATTCATTCGTCAGTTGAACCATCACTGAAATTTTACACATGAAAAATATTCCTGAGATACATGTTATATATATATACTGTATATTATACATTATTGCTTTAGGAAAACACCTTGCACAGGCTTACTGCTAAATAGTGCTAACCTTTTTACTTTACAGATAATATAATAATGTTGTATAGCCTCTAAAGCAGAGATATCACGAGCATTATGATGTTAAGTAGTTGGCTGTAGTTTAGTTTCTCCATTTTGTATACATACGTATTGTCCATGGCTATAATATTATGTACATACAGGAGACACTGTTGGTAGGCATAGGAGACCTGAAGGAGGGTAGTTAGGATAAAAGTCTATTTGATTCTTGTGTTAAGAGGGTGCAACTCCATTGGTGAGTGTCTATTTGAAAATATACACATGTATAGCTAATTAGATTTTGTATAATATATATGTTCATAATGTGCTGATTCCTTCAAAAACATTAATAATTATTTTGGATGGAATCACACAATATCTTGAAATTCTACTACTACTTGACTACCTAAAAATATCTTATTTTCTCATTCAAATGCCTGACACTTGATTTATGTGACTCATTATTTTTTGAAACGTTTAGCTTTGGCCTGTGGGAAGCCATAAATGTGTATAGTCTGTTATGACTATTCCCAAACTTGTAATGGACTGTGTATAGTACGTTTGCTCTTAATTTTGTCATCAAGGTCGTCATATAGTTAAAATGTTCAACTTGTCCAAAAACCCCATTTTTCTTTCTCCTCAATATGATGATATCTATCATGCCATCTCAGTAAAAGGCAAAGTTTGTGTATTAAGCTGAGCTTGAGTACTTATGTGTGACAATGAGTAATGCTGTTAGAACTGTTTGAGTAAATCATATCAAAATCCTCACCAGAACATCAAGATGTCCATCAAATATATGATTCACTGACTGCAGTGTGTTAGTTCCTGTTCCACTTGAGGTTTGGTTTAGAAACATTATGTGAAATGTCAGCATTTTGATATATTGTTCAGTTTAGATAGGCCATGAAGCTAATAATTTACTTGTTGTATTAGAGTATCACGATCTCTTGTTGTATTAGAGTAGCACGATCTCTTATTGTATTAGAGTATCACGATCTCTTGTTGTATTAGAGTATCACAATCTCTTGTTGTATTATATAGAGTATCACGATCTCTTGTTGCATTAGAGTATCACCATCTCTTGTTGTATTAGCGTATCATGATCTAGAGTATCATGATCTCTTGTTGTATTAAAGTATCATGATCTCTTGTTATATTAAAGTATCATGATCTCTTGTTGTATTAGAGTATCATGATCTCTTGTTGCTACAAAAGTTTGCACGGTCCTCCACCATCTATATTATGTGAACTTGGCAAGTCAGCTGACTCATCAACTTCACCTCTGATACCAATTATAAATGGCTACTGCCATTTAAAATTGGCGCGTCAATTTCCCAGACTGCATGAATTGAATCCAAACAGGATTCCTAAACACAACCTGAAGATGATTGTTGTTGTGTAATTACTGGCCATGGACTAACAATATATAATTGCTAATTGTGATTTATATTTGATTTGTAAATCTGTATAATTATATTTATATACATGTACAGTAATTTGTAAATCTTAGAATAACAAGTTTTTGTGCACATGCATTGTTGTACTCATAGCATGCTTCGTCTAGTGATTACCAGAATCCTTCTTTATCGTGTCCAGAAACTTAATAATTGTTTGACTCCACCAAAGTTGTATCATGCAAACGTTGAGACAGGAAACTGAACAAGAAACTCTGTGTGTGCGAGACACAGAGTAAGAATGAGTTATAATAACGTCAAAATATTATAATTGAAGAATGTCACTCATGCACTTTTCATCTTGCTACATGGCTGCACTAAGGCTTACAAAGTGTACATGTACAGCACCATGCATGTTGTCTTCTGAATCACAAATGCCATGATTGACATCATTGGTCATTGTGTCATGGTTTATTGACCATTGTTTATTCCCCTTCTATGGTGGGTTGCCTCTCACAATAGTTTCTCACTTTACACCACTGCCAGAGAGTTGAAGTGTTCATCTTAAAATCTTACCTCCTTTGTAAACTTTAATTTGCTATGAAAAGAGACAAGAAGCCATTGTTCAAAGTGTTTGCAGAAAGGTAATTACGATTCGTTAGCTTTCGTAAATAGCTATAGCATAAAAATACATGTACTAGAAATGTATGCTACAGTTCTAATCTAAAGTCTCTATGACATGAATCCCTGGACCACACTGAAGTGAGTTCTGAGTCGATACATATTATCATAAAATCAGTAATATATTGTCTAGACAAACTGAAACCGCCACAAGAAAACAATTTTCTATTGTAAAACTTCTTCTTTAGTGTTGTACTGAAATCTAGTAATCTACCTGTGGAGGCATTGATGTGTTCTACTTTGATGTGACATGTTATGAGTTTTGGAGAGCTTTCTATAAGAGCAGTAACACCATCACCGGTCACTGATCGCACCTTCATTACCACATGTACCAGTCCACCATGAGCGGATATGGAGTCCATAAAAGTTACAGGAATATCAACAAGCTTCATATCAAAGTGTATCTGCTCCAAGTTGCAATTCAATGCTGGTAAACCTGATGAATCAAATACGTCACTTGAATAAATAAAGAATTTGAGCTGGGCACAACTGCTGACAATGTCTCTTATAACAGCAGAACAGGTAAAAGTTATTGCAAATAAGTGGACAAGTGATGGAAATTGGGACAATAATAAACAGTCTCCAACTTTACCAACTTTTCTACAATCATCACAGCATGTAAACTCTAATGCTTTCAAATTTGAACATTTTTGATACAAGTTAACAATAATAGTTTTATTTTGCTCATCTATTTGACAAGGAAACAGAACACATGTATCAATGGCTACATAGATCAGCTTTAATTTGACTAAAATTTCCCACAATTGAACTAGACTCTCCACATCTTTAGCTGAAATAAATAATAAATTTAGTCCTCTTAGATTCTGACAGCAAGCAGCAATCACACGCAAACCTTGTAAACTCTTCAAACAATCTGTGTTATACTTCAAGTTCAGTTCCAACAAGTTACGACAAGCCATGGCTAGTTGTTCTAAATGTCCAGATTGTAACTTACTATGGGAAGCATCAAAATGAGTTATGAAAGCAAGGCTATAAATGTTTCTGTTTAAATCACTTCTTTGTATTATGGTATCAAAACCTTTTAAACCAATTCTGGTATCAAAACCACATTGATCTTCGTAGACTGTTGTTGCCTTATGTAGTGTCTTTCTCCCACAGGCATATGTACAGTTGGTCAGCAATAACAGGTCCACTTCCAACCCTAACAACCCGTATGTACTGGCCCTTACAAATGGTAGGGTACATGACTGGCCAAACTGCAACTGAAAATCTGGTAGTGATGGTGATAGATTCATAGGAACTTTATAACGTCCATACACTTTAAAGTAACTGGTATGAGCAGTGGATGAATTACTATTCAAAGACAACCATAGTTGTCTTAAATCTCCAGGATGAAAATAATTGGTACTGATAATGTTCAGTTCACTGGGAATGAATCCTTTTGCTGCCCACTCAGTTAATACTTCATGAAAGTGTAACATATCCATCATGACGGTAAGTTTCTTTAGTCTATTACAAATCATCAATAGCAGATAAATTTCATCTGTCCAATGCGATACAGTCAAAATCTGTAAGTTCCCCATAGACCGTATGGCCTTTTCCAATTGGTCACAGCTTAGCCCACTTTCTGTTGATAAACGAAGTTCTACGAGGTTACTACAATGTCGCAATATGGCCTCTAACTTGGAAGGTG
The DNA here is from genome assembly GCF_963678975.1 of Dysidea avara. Classification (NCBI taxonomy): domain Eukaryota; kingdom Metazoa; phylum Porifera; class Demospongiae; order Dictyoceratida; family Dysideidae; genus Dysidea; species Dysidea avara. The sequence continues at coordinate 43,022,156 of NC_089275.1, read as the reverse complement.
TCACGTGATGACTGAATGAAAGTCGTTGTACGTACTGTCCAAACGACTCCAACGCAAGCTTCACACAATGCTCTTCCCGAATGTTGAAATGTGGCCAAATAAACTCCCTCCACAACGACGGGGTTTCGCAAACACTTCGCAATCTTCTTGAAACGTATCGCAGCTTTACCAAGTCATGTGTAGTCAAAAACGAGACAATATGAACTAGCAACTCTATGGGAAGGGATAAAAGGCGGTTCAGATGCTCTTTAAAGTTGCTGCCAACGCTGTTGTCCATGTTCTCTTATACTTATAGTCTCGCGTGGCACCCGCTTCACACAAATTTTACGGTATATATACCGGTGGTGTGATACCATCGGGGGATACCACCGTCATATGTGACGGCTATTTACTATATTTAAAAGTACCCTCGTATTTATGAGTGACTTTCTGTTTAGTTGAAATAAGTTCACCACACTGTGGTGTGGGGCAATCCTGACGGCGGCAGGATAGAACGTTTTGTCTGACTCCTCAGGCTCGTGCTCTGGGGGTGTTTTTAGGTACGTACCAGTCTGTAGCATGCATTCTGTTATGGTTGTAGCGTACTTAGAATTGTGTATTAAAACTTTAATGTATAGCTGTGCTCGAGATTATTGTGTTGTGTTGATGTGCTACGTACGGGTACATCTGATTTTTTGCTTTGATTAATAGCAAAGAGTTAATAATATGGAGAGTATTATCAACTCGCGTCTTGTTAGGCCATCATTAGGCCACACCAAGTCAAACCTTAGTTTCTGGTCACCCGCCCGCATGGAAAACTGGAACCCCAGTTTATGAGGACTATTATTAATATTATAAGCGCTTAAGTGTACGTGACCAAGGACAGTGATTTTTAAACACTGCAAAAGATCGAGATATTCTAATAGAGCAGTCAGGGATTCTAATAGAGCAGTCACACTACCCTTAACTCTAATACTAGAATAGACAGATACTACTATAACGTTTTTGACTTGTCCTTGATTAGCTATATAGCTAGCTATTAGTAATGCTTCTGTTGCCAGTAAGTAACTTCAGTACAGTATGTATGTAGCATTGATCACTAGCCTAATGATCAGATATACCATAGCTTTAAACTTTCCTAACAATTCAGATGTAGTCCTCTAATGATTAGTCTAGTAACTCTTCTAGTGGATCTAAACTTGGACTTCCTTATCACTGATCACTGATATACTGACTAGAAATCCGGTAACATTTGGTGAGCTCAAACTTCAACTTTTCCATGGTTACATAATTGCAAGTATGGTCCTAAATTAGCAAGTGCATGACATCCCTTAGTTAAAACATTAACTTAGCTTTCCCACACGATCACTGAAAAACACTAGCCTGGAGCACTCAACAACTCAACTCAAAACTTTGACAGCTACTTTATTCAAGGTTTACTGTATAGAAGGCTGGAAACGCATGCATATATAGTTGGCTAAGGCTTCACATTTGAAAGAGTTTCTGATGATGTGTTAATATAGTTTTGGATTATTATTAGCTAGCTAATAAATAATAATTTCCTGACATAGCTAATGAAACATTTCATTTGTAAAGCAAAAGTAGCTACATGAGCAGACCTTTCCTTAGTGTTAGCTACACATTGTTGTGCTCAGCAGTGTAGCTAGCCATCAACAATTTTCCTGGTGCATTTTGCAGAAGCATAATTAACTACTTATGCTATAAGAATGTTGGTTAAGCTTGGTTATGAAATGGGTAAATTTAGCAAAATTAATAACATTACAGTATTACTGGTGTATATGTAAGAGTCTATGATAGTCCTGAAGTCCTGATCATCCGCCCGCCCGCATCCTTTTGTTGGCTAGGGAGTGACCAGAAACTAAGGTATGACTTGGAGTGGCCTTATCAGTGGCGGAGGAAAGTATGAAAAGTTGAGGGGGGGTGAGTATAGCCATTGTGGCTATTCTCCTAGGGGGGACTGAAGTGCTATGAGATTGAATCTGGAGGCAGTTTTAGCCAATAATCTTAACCACTGTAATGCTAGATAAATAGTCATATAGCAAGTAATTGCTATAATTCAGCATTAAATACTTGAGCTATTAGTCGCTACAGTTTTAGCCCCCGTAGCCCCCCTTTCGCCGCCACATTATTATATTGCTTGCTTCCCGTCACCCAATGGAACAATATCTGATGTGGGTGAGAGGTGATTATTGATTATTAATTATACACTTGACTTTTGTTATTTCAGTCTCTGACTGCTCTATTGACCTTATCTGCAATGATGTCATAATTGACAAAATGGGCATGTTTAGTGTGGCACTTCACTAAAATTAGCTTTGTTTGTGGATTTCATGACATGGAACTATTGGATAATAAAGGTAAGAGGCTAGTTAGCATGATGTGGCGATGCGAAATAGTCCCACCAGACAAAACCAGACTTAAGTTTTGGTAGTGACGCAAAACCGTGCAGATTTGTCTTGTAAATAAGTATGTATGCCTCACTTTGCCTTTTGCTGCAGTATGTAAATGTTAACATAGTGAACAAATACCAATACCCTCTGTACAAAGTGTCCACACTATTAGTCGCCATTTTGCGCTTTGACGTCATTGCGGATAAGGCCCATTAGAGTAACTCGATCTTGAAGGCTAGCAGGTCTGTACACCTATGCACCCTGTAGAACAAGAGTGGAGGGACTTCCATCCTTCTACTATGTTTATATGTACAGCTAATACATTCTTAGTTACTCTGTGTCTCCTTTCATCATGAAATATAGTGCATTCACCTGATCAAGAGTACACAATAAAAATATTATGGGATGTACTCTTGACATAATGTGTAATCAAGTAATTAAATTTGGTGCAGCTACCTAAAAATTGATGCGAGTGGTGATGGGAAACAGGGAATTTAATAATGATGGCCTTAGTAGGGTTCAACAAATTGATAAGTGGATCATAATGCACCTATCAATGTATTCCACCACCACCACCCCCTCGGGCAGACATGGGGCTTTAGTGGGGATCAAATGCCCCATAGTGGGGCTAACCTAGCATGTCAAATCTCCACCATAAGTCTGAGTTACAACATGGGGATTTGACGTTTTATGGAAGGTGGCAACAAAATGTACTTGAGGTGGTTTTGAGTGTTTGTCAAATGCTCCAGGGTGGGGCAGTGGTTTCATGTCAATTCCCCCTGTAAAGCCCCACCTCAGTCCTACACACAAAGACAAACTGCTGCAGCATTCAGGTACTTGTGCAAATCTTCCTGGGGCAGTAGTAACCCGCAGAATAGCTATCCAAGTTTCATAAAATTGAGGGCACAGAACCCAAACATTTCTCCTACACTGTTTGGCAAATGGGACATTTGTTTCCGTGTTGTCCATTGTTTGCAAGAGGGTATCACTCCAATAGCCTCTGTCTGCGGCCATGGTCATGATCAATTTTCAATTTTTACCATTGACTTTCATAGAAAATCTTTGACCTTATTCCATAAATTTCTGCTATATTTTTGTATACTATTATACAGTATACTCACGAAGCTTTGACCATGCAGAGAAAACAGCTTGACCATTGTCCTTCATGTAAAATCGGCCTTGTCCTTTGACCTATCGCTTTGACTGCAGTCATAGATCACAGTGCAGTGGCTATTAGAGTGACACTCCCTTGGTGTAGAGCAGTAGGCTGAAGTATTATGAATAAAGTTACTTGCTCAAAGTAAGCAACAGTGACTAGGCATCTTGAAGCATCAAGCCTGGTTTCCAGGCCAGTGCTTCAACCATTTAACCTACTAGCTAACATACATAGACCTTTAAACCTTAAAAACCTGACTGCCTATCCGGCATCCATTGCAACTCCACCTGCATCACACAAATTTCATGGGTTAAATACTGCTGGTATGATGCCATTATGGGAAACAACGTGTCATATAAGATGGCTATTTACTATTTAGAAATCCAAATAAGAATTCACCAAGCACATCGAAATAGAAGGGATAGCCTGTATCAATATTTGTATGCAGCATAGCCTGTTTTGTGATAATACCACGTAACTACTCTAGCGTAACTACTCTAGCCTCGGACTGGTGATAGTACAGGACAGATCTTCCTAAGGTATATATATATATTATATATGCTATACCAACTACTATAATCTAGCATACGGCTAGCTTGTCTATCTTCATTTTGGCTAGCCATTATAAATGGTGGGCTTTCTGCAGCCTCCATTGAGAATTCCACACCCAAAGCCATCTGTTAGAAAGTCAATGCTTAGATGATGCTCCCTATCACCGTTTTTAACCTCCGAGAGGATTTTTTTGGCAAGATACTACCTTTTGAATCATAGTACTTGGCCATTACCAACCAGCGTTCCGAAGCCATCTGTTAGTAAGTCAATACTTAGATGATGCTCCCTATCATAGGGTGTTTTTAGGTCAAGGCGTCTTAGATACTGTAGCGTGCACTTATGTTCCACTACATAATGTGTATACGTATAAAGATTTTCTAACTCAGATGTACCTGTGTCCCTTCATCCACCCCGGGGGATAGTTCTGGGACAAAGAATCCTCCTTATATCTAGGCCTGAGCCTAATGTGCCCAAAATTTTACCTATTATTCTTTCCAGAATTTCCCAAAAATTTCTCCTATTATTCTTTTTTTATTCTTGTACCTAGCCTATTATTCCATAATAATGCTCATTTAGTTTCTTTAGCTATAGTCGCTTATAGTTCTCAAGATGCTGATATAAGAAGTAGTTTTGTCAGAAATAATTAATAGCTAGCCAAAATTGAAGTATTCCACCTTACACATAATTGTTATAGCCATTACAACAGGCTTAAAATGGCTATCAGGAATAGTTTTTCAGTTATCAGTGTATTAAAGCTATAGCTATAACTATATGCTAAGTTCAGTAGATAATGATATCAATATGTTTGTAGAAAGACTTAAAGAAATACACTGGTATGAGATGTACAAGTTTCAGAATTGCAGATAATCATGCAGTTAAATCCCCGATGCTGTCTGCAGATTGTTAACATGAAACGATCTGACTGCTCTATTAGAGTATTTGAGCGTTTTATTAGAGTATATCGACCTTTTAGAGGCTCTTCAACCTCTTTCAGCCAGCACTGGTATAATAATGCCAGTTATCGGCTATCATTCTTAGTAGCTTACTTCCTTCTTCTAGCTAGCTAATCAAGAAGAGGCACGCCCCTTAATTCCGACGATTATTCCCGTGGACGTTCGATAATTCTAAAATTATGCTTGTAACCATCCTATTATTCCGGAATTATTCTCACGAAATTGGTGACCTATTATTCTCAAAATTATGCCGGCATATTAGGCGCAGGCCTACTTATATCCCCACTCCTCCCATAAAAATAGCAAAGCCCCAGGGATGGTGACAAGACTTATATGCCCACCTGATAGATGCCCACCTGATATGGAAATCCCTGAGGGTGAAGGGTGTTATTGATACGTTATAGTGCTTGGGATTAGTATGTTGTGCTAATACATACTCATCTGATTGGTCATTGTAATGAGCACGTGGGTTTATTAGCATCATAATAGCATTAATCTGCACATACACACACAAACAAAACTATCACCCAGCAAGCCAGTACCTGTGTAGATAGAGACCTTGGAACCTGAAATTCGACAATATCCTCTACACTGTTTAGCAAAATGAGACATTTGCTTTCCCTGATGTCAATTATGTGGTGCTGTAAGCTGGAGCAATTTGAGTAAAGTTACTTGCTCAAAACAACAACTAGGCATCTTGTATCAAGCCTGGTTTCCACTCCAGTGCTCCAATTGCATGTACTGTGAATTATGTGCTGTGTTAGTGTACTCCATTTGTGTTGGTGTGTGTGTGTGTGTGTGTGTGTGTGTGTGTGTGTGTGTGTGTGTGTGTGTGTGTGTGTGTGTGTGTGTTGGTGTGCGTGTGCGCGTGTGTGTGTGTGTGTGTGTGTGTGTGTGCATGTGTGTGTGTGCATGTGTGTGCGTGCGTGCGTGTGTGTGTGTGTGTTGGTGTGCGTGTGCATGTGTGTGTGTGTGTGTGTGTGTGTGTTTGTGTGTGTGTGTGTGTGTGTGTGTGTGTGTGTGTGTGTGTGTGTGTGTGTGTGTGTGTGTGTGTGTGTGTGTGTGTGTGCATGTGTGTTGGCGTGTACGTGTGTGTTCATGCATGTCTGTGAGCAAGCATGTGTATGTTGTGTACAGCCATACAATGAAATGCATGCCCAATACATACATGTAGACATCATCTGTTCTCCATTGTCATTTAATGCAACTATAGATATATGATTCTTAATAGGGATCGGAAATGGCGGTGTGAGCCTGTGCACTTCCTGTACAATTAATGTCACTGGTTGGATATGAAGGGAGTTTTGCTTCTCACCACTTTGAAGAACACAAAAACATGAACTTTTCTTCTTACTGTAGTCTATTAGTATAAGTTTTTTATGGTTTTGTAAGGTTGAGCGATGCCAACTGGCTTGGTAGAATCCATTGACTGGCACCTCTCACAAAAGAAACTTGTACCGTTTCAGTTTGGCTTCTATACCAAGGTATGTTTCTGTTCATGTAGCCTCTACATATGCCTTCTTGTATCAACAATACATTATTATTCAAAAACCTCTTGGTCATTAGAATTTAATTAAACGGCTTATTTTGTCACATCCCTTGTTTGAACGCTGCAAATTTCTACTGTTACATATTATGTCTTTGTTCTTTTCCTTCGGCACAGTTGTTATTTGTGTTTCAAGCTTTCATCTGATTCTCAAGCCATTGATTAAAGACAGTAGGGTGGTAACACGCTTCGCTCACAGGCTCTAGTTGCTCTCACAAAACCTGCAAAGCTTCATCAATGGCCATTAAACTTAATATGTGATTCAAATTACAAAAATCACTGGTGTGAGACACTGTTTCCAACCCTTATAAAGAGTTGTATATCTATGATGCAACCCCATAGGTAGGATGGCTGTAATTAATGTTGTTGGAAACACATTGGTCAGAATTGTGCAAAGACCATTTGCAGAAGTTGGCGGAGAAGGCGTTACCTGTGTCACAGTGTGAAAGGTATTAGAGCGACCTACGTATTACATTTTGTGCACTTTGTGATGCAGCTATGAAATTTTCCATGCACAATGTACTTTTTGTGACAAATTTTTTTCACTGTGTAGTCTGAGCGTTTTGCTTTCATTCCCAATATTTTACACTGTTAGAATGTAGTTTCTGGTTGTAGCTATTGATTTAAGGAATTCTTTGATTTTAAGGAATTCTGTCAGTCTTGTTGTATGGTAGTGTGTGCTGAACACCTTTGTTCTGGGCAGCTGAGAGAGCTGAACAGTTTCCATCATGGGTGTGTTGGTTATCACTACTCAATCAGAGGTTGTGCATACATGCCTAGTCACTATGTGTTTAGGTGTGATAGAGAGACATACTCAGGTGGTAGTATAAGAGGAGCTACTACAATGCTATATGTTTTGTTTTGTTTTTATCTACTTTACTAGTTAGGCACTGGATCAAGGGTGAACACAGAAGACAGAGCCTGTACGAGGTGTTTACCACTAGCCTAGGAGCCTAAGTGAAAATGTTTGCCATGTTAAGGGTGTTGGGTACCAAGAAAGCATGCCTACTAATATGAAGGCTTAAGATTTTAAGCTGACTGATTCCCAATCCTTCAGCTAGAAACTTTGCTCACATACGTACATACATATGTATGTACGCACGCATGTATGTACGTACATTCACACACACACATACATGCATACATATATGTATGTATGTGGGTATGTATGTATGTATGTATGTATGTATGTACAGTATGTATGTATGCATGCATACATACATACATACAGTACATACAAATGTACATACGTATGTGTGTATGTATGTCATTCTGGCCTATATATTTGATTGCACTGAAAAGTACTGTGGGAATAGACATCAATAGTCTATAGCCATAATGGGATACACATGCATGCCACCCATTCCTGATTATACTGCCTCTCTGATTATGTGTAGGAGTAAAATCACTTAACGTGGAATACACAATTTTCTGTAGATGGCAAGACCTCTAGTACTCTTGAACCAGTATTGACATTGTGTAGTGCATCCATGCACCAATAGCGAGTTACTTAGGTTTAGGACAAGCACTAAAATTTTTATTACAGTGGAACTTACAGTAGCTGTCTTAATGGTTATCTATAAAGGCCATCCCTCTGTAAAAGCCAACTTTAAATTTCTCGTGAGACAATTATACACAAATCCACCTGTATAAAGCAACCACCTGGATGTTGATGATTTAATTGTTATGTAACATATGCAATGCAAATTTGTTATCACACAGGTTTTTTTTGGATCTTATACTTGTATTCAGTCTTGTGTGAAACTGTATTAATTAGATGCTGGTGGTATAATCCATTAAAACCATGAAAAGAAGACAGAATCAAGTTCCCTTAAATTTCATTGCACCATTCCGTAAAAGATGCAGGATTGTAAAACAGGTCATTACTGTCAACAACTGACCTGACTCTTTTCAACACAGTAATTTAAGTTGTGATGTTGACAATGGACAAACACGGTGTTTCTAAAATTGATGGTACTGATGTTGCACAAGAGCCGTCATCTCATACTATACGTAAAGAAAGACTTTCTCAAAAATGGACTGAGCTGAGAAGTAGCATTTACATAACAATGATAAGATACAAGCTATTCCAGATGAACCAGGGTGTTATGTATGTGGAGATCCAGTTGTTATAAGATGTCAGCAATGTGGTCCATTCACTATGTGCTCTGACTGCTGTAATACTTTGCACAACAACAAACAAAATTTCCATCATTTTCCTGAATTATGGAAGGTAATTTGGAGAAAGAATACAAACATACATGATATTTACTTGCTGTAGAATGGATGCTATGTGCCATTTGACCTTCCAATACCTTCCGTTAGCCTTGATGACCATGTGTGTGATAGTAGTCATATGCGTCTGGTTACTTGTTTTCACACTGAAGGTGTGCATTTAGTATGATTAAATCATAGTCAATCTAATGATTAATGTTTTTAATTTCTTATGGTTATATTTGATTTTAAAAAAATTGAATATCCGGTTTTGTAAACCAGATGCACTGACACTAGTGGAATTGGGGTACTGGCCAGGTACGCCAAGTCAACCTCTGGTTACTTTTTCCTTCTCTTTTATGGACTGGATGGAAGCACTGCTACTCGAATGCCAGGTTTCTGTGCAAGACTTCAGCAATGCAATAGAAGTTTATCTGCAAGAAAATATTGTGCAAGTAAGTTGCTGCTAAGGGTATCTACATTCACATGTGTTATGTGCTTGCATATTTCCATTAGATGCCATGTAGCATCTATCCAGTCTTAATTGATACATTTGAGGAGTACCGGTAATGCATAAACACACAGCATTCATTTGTTTGATTAACGTGTTATTATTACTTTTTATGGGGAATAGTCATGCAAAAGGCAACCTCCGAATATTAGATAAAATTTGCGATGATTCTACCAGAGCTTGTTTTAATTCTTGTCCAGCATGTCCAAATATAATACAATGTAGTCACATTTACATACTGACAATTTGATTAGGACAGTGGAATGCTGACACTTTCGATGGATGCAAACTTTGGTTGTGTCGCAAGAAAGCTGCTGGCAGTAGTGTTCATCCACCCCTCTCTAGTAGTAGCATGTTTTTAAACCAGGAAGAGGTGGATGAGTATGTTTCACAATATGTCACCTATCCTACTCATAATGCAGAAGTTAGTGGTAATTTATACTGTATGTTTGCATACATGTGACTGTATTATTCAACATTAAGGGTGCATTGAATTTTTAGCAGGAAGTGCCTTAAAGTCCCAAAGTCGGTATTCTGCATTAAAAGAAACTGCTGTGATGGGTGTAGTATGCCAGCATGAATTTCCCAAATGCTTTTTAAATCTGTATCACGGAGAAAGGTATGAAAATTTGTATTATAACATTGATTTTAGCATATTTTTTGCAGGATATCATACTGTGTCTACTTGCTGAAGAAGCTAAAAGACTTGTATCGTAATCACAATATCGAACTAATGTATGATATAGCCTGTCTACTTGTGAAACATCTGGTGGTATGTGTAACAGTTGTGCAGCTATGCCTGTTAGTTTGTATTTGACAGGCCAACAAACGTACTGACCTGTTAGAAAGCTTTGAGTTTGCCATTCCTGTATTTCATGTGTATGGACATACATCTCAGTGTCAGGTACATAACGTTGCATGTATGTTATGTTGCAAACTACATGCATGTTATCCATAGATAATAAGAAATCCTAGGAACATTACCGGGTTTGGTTTAAGTGATGGAGAGGTGGTAGAACGCTTGTGGTCATTTCTGAGAAGGTTTTCTTCCATGACCAAAGAAATGCGACCTTCTCACCGTGTCGATGTGTTGACTGATGCACTGCTATATTACTGCAGGAAGATTGCTCTATAGTTTAATGTCAAATATTATTATTTGTATTTATTTATAGGTCAGTTACTGTGCAAGAGGATGCAACATGCAAAAGATGTCCTAAATGATGCTACTGCAAACCTTGAAATCCTCAAACAAAGCATTGTATGTTGGATCAAACTGTTAATCTGTGTATGTTCAGAACCACTTTCTGATGAATTTTGGTCAAGTGAAATGATGCAAAATGTTTCACGCAATTCATGTAAGTGACATTTCACATCTTTTTTCACCATAGCTTTTTCAAGGGCCACACTCCCTTTTTTACAGCTTGGCTGTTTTTCATTAGATAACATATACATGTCATCAGAAGCCATTTAAATTTAGACAGAAGCTCTATAAGTCAAGACCTTTTCTATTCAACAGAATTCATTTCCTAGATGAATCACTAGATATACTGCATTAGTATGTAGCATCCTATATTATGTAGCTAGGTATCTTGTTAGTATTATGCATTACAAACATTATCATTCCCTGCCACTAGCTGTGAAGAACTGAAAACTACAATACATTTGTACAAACTCCAAAAACCCACAATTATACTTTTATACCAAAATAATATGGTGTGAACCTGTCCTTACGTGCCTAGCAGTGATAAATATGGAAGTAAACCTATGAAATGATGCTTCTAAGGTGGATATATATGTATCTGTGTTGCAGTGATGATATAATTGTAGTAAAACAAAAATCCATTGTAATCTTTTGTGTATTAATGAAATAAGGTTTAAATATGAAGGGGGGGGCTTCAGTCCGCATAGACCTCCCCCCCTCCCCCCCTAGATCCACCCCCTGGTACATGGTACAGCAATCCGTAATCATATGAGTATAGCTAACCTGGTATGCATATAATATCAAGCAGAAGGTTTTTGAACTGCCATACCTATTGACTACGCCAGATGGCACTCTGCTTTCATTTCCTTTTGGGGAGGAGGGAGGGGGAACGGCTAGTCTCGCTTAGTGGTTTCTGTTCAGTAAAGATTGAGATATACTCTAATAGAGCAATTATATTTTGATCTGATTATTCTATTCTCTAGAGCTGAGATGTATTTTGTTTTACTGTGATTAAGATATAAATTTTCTTTAGTCTACTGTATGATGCATACCTATAGCTATATTATGCAATTTAAAACAAAAGAATATTGATGCCATGATCATAGGCGATTCTAAGGGGGGGGCAGGGGGGGCCATGGCCCCCCCTGTTAAAAAATAACTTTTTAAAAGTCTTGGGGAAAAGTTGCTGTATAGATTGACATTGTTATTTTTAGCATTTTTCATGTTTTTAGAACAAACTGTAGGCTGTTTTCAAGCCTTTAAATTGCAAAAATCCTGCAGCTTCTGGGGGTTGCACCCCCAGACCCCCTGAAAATTCTACTTTATACTATAGCCAAACAACAATAGTTATGCTGTTCCCTACTTGGCCCCCCCTGTAGGTCAGGTCTAGAATCGCCACTGGCCATGATATAAGTTCTGAAACTGACATCTCATTTTGTTAGCACAATGTACAACATAACTGCAGGGGTCTAGACTCAGGGGTAGCATGCACTGATATCCACAGGGTGGACAGTACAGGAGTCCTGGCAAGATTACACTTATAAATGTACATTTGCAATTGAGCACTGTACACAAGATCCAATTTTCATAATAACAATAAACAATGACTGGAATTCATTGTCCCAATCTATTGCTGATTCTCCTTCTTTAAAACACTGCTGGACAGTCATTACATCTATTTGATTTTGTGTAGTAATTGGTATAGCTAAGTACATACTTTATGGTAGTACAGACACCAATAATTGATCTATCAGTCCCATCAAATAAATTTATATTGAAAAATTATTATTTGGAATGTTCCGTTAATAACTTTGCCAGCAATAATTTTTGTACTTAGTATTACTTCTGTCCCTGCTCCAAATTAATGCCCCATGATTCCTGTTTTATATGAATATATTATTTAACTATAGGATTCTTCCTATATACCCCTTAAAATATTACCTACTATATGTCTATGCAATTGCAATTGCTACACATATATTGCTTCCTATTGGATTCATGATCCATTGTTTAATTGATACAATGAAAATTCAAAAATTACGTAATGCTACTCCTCCTTCATACCTGTTAATGATGTAAAGTAATGATGTGACATGATGTAATATGATGTAATTTATGCATACTTGTAATATAAATATTGTGTACTGTAGTTGTAAGAGCTAATTGACACTGTGTGCTTTTTGTTATTGATTAATAATATTATATACAGTGGTCTGTGCTGCCTATACACGGTTTTCCCAAGAGCCTACGCTTCCCTACAATTAGAACAATACCCACACATGTGTCTTTACAAATACACCTGAAGATATATAGTCGATTAGTACAATAAAGCTATAGAGCGATATTACCCAAACCTCTACTATGGGATTCTCTATACCTATACAAACTTTGTAAAAATGTGCTTGGGTTTATGGTGCCCAATTATCCTTTCAACATAACTAGAACAGTATACTCCTAGCTTGCCTTACTCAGATAACTTGAAGTTTGGTCTTCTAAAGCATTATTTAGGACAAAAGACATTGATTTCTGCAAGGCTGTAGAACCGTACCAGCATATTGATATTCATTGAATATCATTGGAAAGCATGTTTTTAAGTGATATAAACACAAAGTCAGTGGAGGTAGCGTTGTAGCTAAACATAAACATAATAGATTTTGATATAATAATCCATAAAAATGCACATTGCATTCTGATTGGTTAAAACATAGCAACCATATTAATTTGTATCCAAATCGAGCCTTTTTTCGGCATATATAATTCATCAAATATTTTATTCTATTGTTGCTAAATAATCTATTGTCTATATAGCTTTAATTTGTTAGTACAGACTAGAAATTTATGCCTGGTGGCACTAAGTGAATGTTGAGCAGACAATTTCAATCAGATGAGTTTGAGAAGTACAATGCAATGATTGCTCAAACAGAGGAAGATCTAAATCTGGCTGTAGCTTAGCATTATTAGACATGCTACTCTAAGACTGGTAATTAAGAAGAAGAGTGTAGCAGATAAAGATGCTATGACAGTAAGGGACCATGTTGTACAACAGGGACCATGTTGTATAACAGGGACCATGTTGTACAACAGGGACCATGTTGTACAACTGATGACACTTATGAAGTTCATTTCTTAAGTTGTTAGCTTTGCACAAGCAGTATGTATAATTCAGTTAGAACTTACTAGCCACCATGCACGTTGTAATTGCCCTCCTTGCTTATTTACCCAATTGTGTTGTAAATTGTTAGTTATCCACATTTATAATTGAGTATATAAGACCATCTGCATGCTTCTGATAGCTATAAAGTAGCATACACAGTACCATTCATGAAGTTCTGCAGACAACGTGTGATCATGTACATAAGATTTAGGTAGATCAGTATAGGACTATAGTGGGAAATGCATGGGTATGGCAAGGAGTAAAATGCATGCATGTATGTGCTGATCAATAAATTTATAGTTACAGCTAAGCAGATTATTATGTAGAGCTGTACCGATATGGGTTTTTGGCATGTACCGATATCCAACATGGATACCACCAAAAGAAGCCGATAACCAATAGTCAATCCAATATTTGCATTACAAACAAAAGTCATAGATAAGGTCACGTAAACTTAATTATTAATTAGTTTCTCATCCTCCTGCACTCAAAATATCAGTGCGGGAGGGTGAATTTTTATTTTATTTTTTACTAACTATAGATAGCTGAATTAACTAGCTAAAATGACCCAGAATGTAGTTTTCTTAGACTGCTCTAGCAAGGTACCAACTTTAACAGGTGCTGGATGGCTGCACTAAGCCACCAGTGGTGCAAAAAATCCTTGATGAGGTAAGAAAAAAAGTGGTGCGGGCAGGGATGAGAAGAGAGATAAATGTCATAATTGACAATTACATGAACAAATAATTACAAGGGGTCAGGAGTCCAGTCTCAGGGTTACCAAGTTATTACTAAAAAGTATGGAGCCCTGGCAAGACCAAAAAAAAAACTACATACAAAACTAAACAATTATACATGGCTTCTCAACAGGTAAACAGATCAACTACATCCCAAGTAGTGGAAGCACGGGAGTTAAAGATCCTGTATGGACAGGAGATTGCAACACGAGCTGCTTGCTGAAGAATACAATGAATAGTATTCTTCAGTGATATGGCACCACAGTTCAGTGCTTCTCATACTGGTGACATTAACGAAAACAGTTCTTCATCAATTACAGGCCAGTCAAACGCAGCTCGAGTCGCGGGTTGCGAAGAGGAGTTTCTGGGAGCTACGAACATGATCAAACACGCCTTGTGGTATTTACTAATATTTAAGTTTATGTGGCCTAATCTATGCAAAAGTGATTTACCTACTCTACAACAACATGTGGATATATTCATTGCTCACTCTGTTATGCCTATGGCAGGCCTGCCAACCTGGAAAGTAAAAAAATCTTGAGATTTCTCTACCTTTATTGTAGTATTGCAGTGTGTAGTAAAAAAAAACTGGTAGATTCTATGCTGAGACCAAAAAAAAAAAAAAAAAAAAGGTCACGACTTTTTAAACTTGAAATCCGTGACATTCGCGCTACAAACCGTGAGATTCTATCCAACGAAGGTTAGTGAAACCGTGAGAGTTAGCAGGCCTCAAAAACCGTGAGATTCGATCTACTGCCCTTGAGCAGGGTAGTGAAACCGTGAGACTCACGGTAAACCCGTGAGAGTTGGCAGGCCTGCTATGGTGATAGTGGCTTGGGTTTCAATTGTGCATTCCAGACAATCAGGCACCCACAAACATTTTTATACATACTCCCATGAAGCCTTAAGCGGATATTTCTGCATTGCTCCGCGTTTTACTGGCTTGTGCGAAGGCTGATACAGTGTAGGTTTCCTTGGTTATCCTGTGACTGTTCTTACAAAGGTACTATATAACTGCTTCGTTTAAGACTGATAAGCTTTCCGGCAACAAACACTAAAATCGCGTGTAATTGTATGGTTTCTCGTAGCGTAGCACTTGCTGTACAGTGAACATGCAGGGAACAATAAGCCACTGCCACTAAGCAGTCACATGGATAACGTAGAAAACCAATATATAATCCAAGCTATTGCTGTATATAAATATCGATAGCGATATCGGTTCTCCTACTGTTCTGTACCGATACCGATATTGGTAAAAAAATGCCATAACTAGCTATGTTTTCTATGGAAAGAACTTGCGTTGGAGCTTATACCCAAACGTCTTTCTGCTCTAATCATAAAGAAACTCACCAGAAGAGCACCATCTTTACTAAATCAACACTATAAAACCAATGAACCTACCGCCTACGGGTTTTACTCTTACAAGTTCTATAGGGATATGAAATGGACGCGCAGTCATTGTGCATGCAATTTACGGGAGAAAAATTCCACAATTTCGCGGGGGGTTAACATCATTACTATGTGCACGTGATTTTATAGGGTGCCACGCCCCATATTGCAAATGGTCTGAACGTGAGTTTTGTCCTCTATCAGCTCTACCTGTACGTTGTAATCAGTGAGGTTTTATCTGCTGTACATCAAGATAAAATTGGGTGAGATCACAAATCGATCCTTTTGTTTTGTGAAATGCGATTCCTGAGATATCATGAAGTATTGATTGTGATTACAACACCTCTGGTGGTGGTTATTTTAGGATTATACGCCCGCTTGTCAGTGGATAGTAGAGTAGAGCGTGCAGTGGCAGAACAAACGACCATATTAGTATCAAACTTATCCAGTCACAGTTGGTATGGTTCCTCTGCAGCCACAGTGGAAACCGCTGCCGAAAATCACTCGGAAAATCAGGAACCACAAGGACACATTTTCATCTATAGTAGCCTAGAGGAACAAACAAATGGAGCAAGAAATATATGGCAGTTAGAAATGTGGGCTAAACAAGTTAACATGACTGCAGTCGCAGAACCATTTGCTGTAAATTCCATGTTTGGTGTAATGGGAGCGATTCCTAGCTTTACATCATTACGATTTGGTGACTACTTTGACAAAGGAAAGTGGAACAAAATGGTAAATAAGTATAGCGGATGTCCATTGGTTGAATGGGAAAAGTTTGTCTCTACTGCACCTCGCCAGGCAATAGTCCTGTACACTTTGTTAAGAACTAAGAAGCCAGGAAAAGAACCAGAGCCAGGCCTAAACGTTAGCTATGGTGAAGATGATGTAAAGAAGTATAAACCTGGTAAGTATGAGCAAATTACAAATAGTGACATGCTTTGGATTAAAAGGAATTTTAACATAACCAGAATTGTAACATTTGTTCACAATGCAGCAATTAGTAATCCCTTGACACTTGAAGAATATAACTCATATGTATTTGGAGATTTAAATCCAAGTCAAGTGACATTGATATGTGTAAATTGGATAGGCATTGGTATAACAAAATTTAGAATACAAATCAGGTCGGCACCTGCTTCTTTTCTTAAATCTATCAAAGTTGAGTTTAAATTGCAGGTAAACAGCTCTGGTGTATCTCCTGTGGTTTCACCAAGCCCGAAAATTATGAAAGCTTATCAAGCTTACATCTCTCAGTACTTTGGTAACCGAAAGTACATTGCAGCTGTTTTTAGAACCTTCACTGTTATGTATTATCACCATGCTCAATTTCCTCAACGGAGCAAGTATTTGCTTGAGTGTAGTAAAAAGCTTAAACTTGAGCTAAACAAAGTAAGAAATAAATGGGAAATATTCTTGGCATATGACCTGGGAGTGTTTGGTAGTGGTGTATATTCATATTTCAACTCATCTCATGAAAAACAAGTAATTCGACTTCAAAATCAAATATTATCGGATGTATATAGTGGTAGTCCTCAAAGGAAACAAAGAGATGCAAGATTGATAAAAGTTGCAGGTGGAATAACAGACAGAGGGTTCATTGCATTATTAGAGAAGACAATTGCTACACATGCTGATTGTATAGTGTTACTTGGAGTGACATCTAGTTTCGTGCAATCATCAGCGAACATGTATATGTCACTCCATAAGATTAACCCATGTGTTGTGTCGATCTGCTCTGAAAAGTTCATAAATGCTAAAGGAAAAGTGGTCTCATCTGACCATATACCAGCTAAATTTTTGCATTGATCAAAGACATCGTTATTGTTAACATTATCTGACTTTAATTGTATTACAATGTTGTACCACTATTAATACACGTTTTTACTTTTCTACTAATTTGTATGCATACCGTAGGCTATTTGGATTTTAGTATCAATTCTCACTGACTATCTGATTAGCATGGATTGATGGGTAGTATCCATGCAGTATAGGGGCGGATCCAAGAGCCAGCTAGGGGAGGGGCACAAAGCTAAATTGTAGGTGGTTGGGGAGAGCAAATTCTCTTGTTAGTTGCTATTATTTTTTAAGTAGCAATGACCACACCTTAGTAGGTTGATTTTTGTCTTTGCAGATGGTTGCAAAATCTTATAAGCTGTTTAAAAGGCTATGAAACTAATGAAAGCCATAATTAAACACCAGCAATACAATAATTATTCTTAGAGGCGTTTATTTATATATGTGACCAAATTTGACAAAACAAGGCTTCTACACACATCCAATTTTCTGACTTTAACTAGTTGTAACTTGACTACTCAGCAAGCTATTGGCCTAAACTTTTCACGAAGTCCTTCCATAAGCATAGTACAATACCAGGTCAAAATTTGAGACTAATGGCATACTTAACTTTTTGAGATTGAATTTGGTAGTGATTTTGAATAAATGTTTATGAAACTATAGCTAATTCAATGCGGTATAAGGAAATTTTGAAAAATTTACTTTTTGGGAATGATATTGATAGTAATTTTGACTGCCATTCACAAGAAACATGAATACTCTTTGCAGCATCTAGCTAAACCTAAAGATAATAATTACCTCTTTACAACCCAATTTATGATTAGGCAAATAAGCCAATGTGGGAAAGTTTTTTATCCATACACATTTCAGGCTCCAACTAAGTAAATGTGTCACTGTTAATTGGTACTTACTCTGTACATACACTACCATCATTATATGACTCTTCTTTACTGATTCTTACTTGGTGTAACATGATTCTCGAGCCAATTGATCCCCCAGAGGAAGCTAATCCCACTATCCTCAAAAATTCCTTTAGTGAGGTGTGCATTAATTAGAATTAAACAAGTGATAGTTGATTTTGCAAGTATGCAATCTCCTATAGCCAGATTTATATGTAGAAGGGGTGCTGTAGCTACCTTATACTTAGCTAGGCTATCAAGGTATACTAATTTACAAAAATTGTTATCAAGGTATACTTCGTATACCCCCGTATACCCTCAATTCGAGCACTGCATGTGGTTGCTTAGTGTGCAATACATACAAGTGTGTTGCAATGGAATTGATAAACAGCACATCACAGCAGACATAAAAAAATGAAACCATCCACCACTGTATAATTATGTATATTCATCAAGTTTCATTGGGGAATATCACCCGATACATTGTTAGAATTTGACACCACAAACATTACACTTGGTAGCATGGCAACCAGGAGACAAACTGTCTAACAATCTTACCTAACACATTAGACAGGCTGCATTCCATTATGTACACTAAAGTGTCAACTAAACAAGACAATATAGAACCTATAGAAGCATTTTTCCTTCCTTTCCAAACACAACTGTTGTATTGCAAGTCTTAATACAATGGATGGTGCCTCTTAATTACAAGTACAATTAATTAGTACCACCATATCACCATCAAAATCCATATTGGTACAGAATACTAATACTATGCATTTTGTAGCATTGTACAGCATAGCATTGTTACATTAGAACATAGCAACTGTATAATTATAGCTAGCTACATCCTATGGCTACTGTATTACCTCAAATTATGGCCAATCTCATCACCACCATATTAGTCACCAGAGTAGATAACATCATAGCCACAATAAATGCCTGTTTCAAGTATTCATAGTTTTAACAGACATCAGCCTTTGGTGTGACAATGCGTGTGCGACACACAACCATGCACACACCATCAATTTTGTGTGGCAATAATTTTTTATAATTATTTATATGATGTGTAGACTCAGTAGTATGCCACGCATCATGGTGTGGTGATGCTAAAACATGGAGTCTGTGTACCCACACGTGGAACAAGTTAATTTGCTTTACCCATGCAGAATAACATGTGACAATGTGCAAAAATGTTGCAAGTGTCAGTATGTGAAGTAAAGTGGTATCATAAATGCACAACTTAGCTATATTCAATCATATATCAATTCTACAAATCCCCTGAGTGGTGTATTATTGTACATATCTAAATCTTATGATTGTGTACATTATTTGTTAAGAATCCCTACCTAGTTTTATAACTATGTAATCTCACCTATACACACTATCTCCAAGGAATACATACATATACAACTGTAACAATAGAAATAGTTGGCCTCTTCCATTCATAATCAACAAGTCATTACTTAACAATTAATTATAGATTACATATGTAGTAATCATTCATGATCAATGCTTTATTTTATTATGCAGCTTGTTGGCAATGACGATGTTATGAGAGCACTTTTTAAAAATGAAGGGTGCAATGTAGCTAATACACATGTGGGGGCTTCAGAAGTGTTTATTATTAATGATGCAGTGCATTCCTTACACAGCAACACAATGTAGTACTCTGTGACTGACACAATAGGAGATGTATGGTTTAGTCAGGTAGTATAACACTTCACTATATTCTTATCGGAATTTACAATTAGAATTAAACTGAAAGATAGTTCAGTAATATTCTATTATAATGCAAAAACACTATGTAGACCAATGCATAACCAATCTTTTACATAGGCATTGCATCTAAAGAAAGAATAACCACCCCAGAATGACACATTACTCAAAATGCATGGCTTCAAAATAGTCGATAAAAATACAAAGAAAAGAACGTATTACTCACTCTTAGAAGGTATTATTCTGACTGTTACACAGACATGCATACAGGGATGAGTACACCAAGGATGTCTATCTTTACTCCAATCACTTTCAGGGGCGTAGCTAGCCAGACGGTGGTGGGGGGGCAGGCACCCCCCACAAAACACTCGACATTGTTCACAATTGCACAAAAGACTAATGACCCAAAAAATGGGCTAGCCAACATATGGTGTTGTATTATTACAGCTTATGTAACTAGCTACATAACTACTTCATTACTGATCGCTACAGTCTATTTCAGGTTGGTTGTCCACGTAAGCCAAATGCAAAAATATCACGTTAATAGAAATAACCAATGAAATTTCACGCCAGGCGGACGGCGCTAGTTTAAACTGAAGACTGCTGATCTTATTGGCTACTTTCAAGCACGTGACTTTTAACACTTTGTTTCTCTAGTCAACCAACCGGAAATGGACTGTACCAGTTATCACTTATCAATGGAAATATTTTCGTCGAGCATCATTGCACGTGCCACAACTGTACTCCAACAAATTCGTCCACAATCATTGTGTCACAGTTACCTACGTCAGCCACAGTCTGTGCTGCAGTCCTAGCACACTGGCATAGTTTGACGAGCTCACTGGCTTCAGCCGGAGAAATTCAAACGCCATGTATTGGCACGAAATCCCAACTCTATACCTTTCCTGTTAGCAGAATTTGTAAGCTTGTGACGGATCATCTGACTGACTGACAAAGTGAAAAAAATTAAACTGGCATGCCACTACACTGTACGAAGATCCAGTGCGATTAACTCGGCTCGGGAAAATAAAGTTGGTCCATTTAACACCTCGTAGGTTTGTAGCATCATTGTATATCACTCGTCACTTCTGAGTTGCGACTCTTGCGAAGTCACTTATCCGAAGTCGCCATATCCGATTGCCTTGAAATTTGGCACACAGAAGGGGGATATAAAGGCGCATCTCGGTACCAACTTTGGCTGGAATACGATAAACAGGCAAAGAGTTATGAGCGATTATTCACGAAAAATAACACCAATATGTTGTCACGCCTACAGGGTAAACCGCGTATGGGAAGAGGCTGAAAATCGGTGGGTGAATAGGTTAACTATTGAACCTCAAACCTTTTGTGGTTTGAAAGAAATCGAGCTAAAAAACAGGAAGATACAACGAAAAAACCAACAGTATGTAACAATTACGCAATCGAGATTAGCTAATAAAAAAAACGACTGCTTGCCACGCCTACCAGATAAACCGCTAGAGCGAATACTTTGAAAATCGTTGTACAGATGGAGTAATCATCTTAGAAAGGCTCATCAATGGTGTAGAAGAATCAGACTTAAAACCACGGAGTTATAACACGAAATCCAACTTGGTGCAGCAAGTGCGAGATCGAGATACTCTAATAGAGCAGTCATCCTAATAGAGCAGTCACCCTGAAGAGAATTCAAGAGATCAGCTAGAAACAAGAAACCTGTACAGAGATCAGCTACACACAAGTCATCCTGTAGAGAGATCAGCTAGAAGAAGTTACCTTGTAGGGAGTTCATGCAACTATGGAAAGGGATAGTTCAGCTAGAAAAAATCACCTTGTAGAGTTCAGCTACAAAGAAACCACCATGTAGAGAGTTCAGCTACAAACAAATCGCCCTGTGGAGAGATCAATAGAAGAAGTTACCTTGCAGAGAGTTCAGCTACAAAGAAACCATCATGTAGAGAGTTCAGCTACAAACAAATCTCCCTGTAGAGAGATTAGCTAGAAGAAGTTACCTTGTAGAGAGTTCAGCTTCAAACAAATCACCCTGTAGAAAGATCAGCTAGAAGAGGTCACCTTGTAGAGAGTTCAGTTACAAAAAAACCACCATGTAGAGAGCTCAGCTACAAACTAGTGACCTTGTAGAGACATCAGCTAGAAGAAGTTACCTTGAGAGAGTTCAGCTACAAAGAAACCATTCTTTAAAGAGCTCAGCTGCAAACAAATCACCTGTATAGAATTCAGCTACAAATAAATCACCCTGTAGAAAGATGACCTAGAAAAAGTTACCTTGTAGAGAGTTCAGTAACAAAGAAACCACCATGTAGAGAATTCAGCTACAAACTAGTGACCCTGTAAAGACATCAGCTAGAAGAAGTTACCTTGAGAGAGTTCAGCTACAAAGAAACCATTATTTAAAGAGCTCAGCTGCAAACAAATCACCTATACAGAATTCAGCTACAAACAAATCACCCTGTAGAGAGATCAGCTAGAAGAAGTTATCTTGTAGATAGTTCAGCTACAAGCAAATCACCCTGTAGAGAGATCAGCTAGAAGAAGTTTACTTGTAGAGAGTTCAGCTACAAAGAAACAATCATTTAGAGAGTTCAGCTTCAAACAAATCACCTGTAGAGAGTTCAGCTACAAACAAATCTCCCTGTAGAGAGATCAGCTAGAAGAAGTTACCTTGTAGATCATTCAACTACAAACAAATCACCCTGTAGAGAGATCAGCTAGAAGAAGTTTACTTGTAGAGAGTTCAGCTACAAAGAAACAATCATTTAGAGAGTTCAGCTTCAAACAAATCACCTGTAGAGAGTTCAGCTACAAACAAATCTCCCTGTAGAGAGATCAGCTAGAAGAAGTTACCTTGTAGATCGTTCAGCTACAAACAAATCACCCTGTAGAGAGATCAGCTAGAAGAAGTTACCTTTTAGAGAGTTCAGCTACAAAGAAACCACCCTGTAGAGAGATCAGCTAGAAGAAGTTACCTTGTAGATCGTTCAGCTACAAAGAAACCACCATGTAGAGAGTTCAGCTGCAAAGAAACCATTTTGTAAAGAGCTCAGCTACAAACAAACCACCCTGTAGAGAGATCAGCTAGAAGAAGTTACCTTGTAGATCGTTCAGCTACAAACAAATCACCCTGTAGAGAGATCTGTTAGAAGAAGTTACCTTGTAGAGAGTTCAGCTACAAAGAAACCACCATGTAGAGAGTTCAGCTGCAAAGAAACCATTTTGTAAAGAGCTCAGCTACAAACAAACCACCCTGTAGAGAGATCAGCTAGAAGAAGTTACCTTGTAGATAATTCAGCTACAAACAAATCTCCCTGTAGAGAGATCAGCTAGAAGAAATTACCTTGTAGAGAGTTCAGCTACAAAGAAAACACCATGTAGACAGTTCAGCTGCAAAGAAATCACCCTGTAGAAAATTCTGCCAGAAACAAATTGCCCTGTAGAAAGATCAGTTATAAGAAGTTACCTTTTAGAGAGTTCAGCTACAAAGAACCATTCTGTAAAGAGCTCAGCTGCAAATAAATCACCTGTACAGAATTCAGCTACGAACAAATCATCCTGTAGAGAGATCAGCTAGAAGAAGTTACCTTGTAGATAGTTCAGCTACAAACAAATCTCCCTGTAGAGAGATCAGCTAGAAGAAATTACCTTGTAGAGAGTTCAGCTACAAAGAAACCATCATTTAGAAAGTTCAGCTTCAAACAAATCTCCTTGTAGAGAGATCAGCTAGAAGAAGTTACCTTGTAGAGAGTGAAGCTACAAACAAATCATCCTATTGAAAGATCAGCTAGAAGAAGTCACCTTGTAGAAAGTTCAGTTACAAAGAAACCACCATGTAGAGAGTTCAGCTACAAATTAGCCACCTTGTAGAGACATCAGCTAGAAAAGTTACCTTGTAGAGAGTTCAGCTACAAACAAATCTCCCTGTAGAGAGATCAGCTAGAAGAAATTACCTTGTAGAGAGTTCAGCTACAAAGAAACCATTCTGTAAAGAGTTCAGCTGCAAACAAATCACCTGTACAGAATTCAGCTTCAAACAAATCACCCTGTAGAAAGATCAGTTAGAAGAAGTTACCTTTTAGAGAGTTCAGCTACAAAGAAACCATTCTGTAAAGAGCTCAGCTGCAAACAAATCACCTGTACAGAATTCAGCTACAAACAAATCACCTGTAGAGAGTTCAGCTACAAACAAATCTCCCTGTAGAGAGATCAGCTAGAAGAAGTTACCTTGTAGAGAGTGAAGCTACAAACAAATCACCCTATTGAAAGGTCAGCTAGAAGAAGTTACCTTGCAGAAAGTTCAGTTACAAAAAGAAACCACCATGTAGAGGGTTCAGCTACAAACTAGTCACCTTGTAGAGACATCAGCTAGAAAAGTTACCTTGTAGAGAGTTCAGCTACAAAGAAACCATTCTGTAAAGAGCTCAGCTGCAAACAAATCACCTGTACAGAATTCAGCTACAAACAAATCATCCTGTAGAGAGATCAGCTAGAAGAAATTACCTTGTAGATAGTTCAGCTACAAACAAATCACCCTGTAGAGAGAT
Source organism: Dysidea avara (assembly GCF_963678975.1). Lineage (NCBI taxonomy): Eukaryota > Metazoa > Porifera > Demospongiae > Dictyoceratida > Dysideidae > Dysidea > Dysidea avara. Next base: position 42,997,406 of record NC_089275.1, on the reverse strand, counting down.
CAGCTAGAATAAGTTATCTTGTAGATAGTTCAGCTACAAACAAATCTCCCTGTAGAGAGATCAGCTAGAAGAAATTACCTTGTAGAGAGTTCAGCTACAAAGAAACCATCATGTAGAGAGTTCAGCTGCAAAGAAATCACCACTGCCCAAATTTCAAGGCAATAGCTCTTTCCAATCTGAAGTTATCAATTGTCAAAGTTGGCAAATTGGATGTGTGGAAGGCCCCTTTTCGCAAATCCGGTCACATATGTATTATATGTGACCGGATTTACGAAAAAGGGTCTTCCACACACATCCAATTCTATGAACTTGAATGACCATACCTTTGTGCTCAAAGAAGATACTTACTAACCTGACATTTTGTTCATGTATTAACCTATGTTGTTACTCATCACTGTCCAAATTTCAAGGCAATACTATTTTCCTATCTGACATTATGAACTGCCAAAGTTCGTAAATTGGATGTGTGTGGAAGACCCTTTTTCGCAAATCCGGTCACATATATAATTTGTACATTTACTGATAAAATATTTAAAGTACATCTACTTCATCTTTTCTTCTTCCTGTAGTAAAGAAAAAAACATAGGTTAAAAAAGTCCCAAAGCTCGCCATAGGCCGGCTTTGGGGTATACAAATACAAAAAGAAATGAAATCTAATCCAAAACAGCCAAGCTGTAAAAAAGGTGTGCGGCCCTCAGAAAGGCTATGGTGAAAAAAGATGTGAAATCCAAGGTGGCGGCCAAGAAATGGCTGTGATGGTAGGTTAATGGTAAAAATTTTAATAACGACAATTCAGGTGAATTTTTGTGCTGCTTCACAAAATTTACCTGAATTGTCATTATTAAAATTTTTACCATTAACCTACCATCACAGCCATTTCTTGGCCGCCACCTTGGATTTCACATCTTTTTTCACCATAGCCTTTCTGAGGGCCGCACACCTTTTTTACAGCTTGGCTGTTTTGGATTAGATATATATATAGGGAGTTAACTGGCTATGTATTTCACGTAATATATATGCAATTACAAACTGTAGCTGCTATGTCCCATTATTACCAGCAAAAAAGACACTACTATGTTACACATTGTAGTGATCACTTTGCCAACCCATTTGATTATCATCTATCCAGGACTATGAAGTTTTTTTTGCCAAGTGCTATATAGTACTTGGTGGAATGATGGTAACTCAAAGATATCGTTTCCTCCTACAATGACTCATCCTGAACTTGTTAATGGTGTTTAATCTGTGTATTTATGTAATTGTGTGCGTTACCATTTGTATTCACTGTATGCGTAGATAATTATTTTAGTTCACATACTTTTGTTTTGATCTTGTAACTACATGTTTGTGTTAGATGTGCTGTATATTGTATTTGCTCTGGTAAAGAAGAATGGCTTATGCTGATTACCAAGAGAATAAATAATAAATTAAATCAAATGCCTACACCAGACACAAGAGGGCTTTTAGGTTGCTTGCCATATTTGTCTCCATGCATGCACAACTAGCAGAAGTAGCAGCTCCATTGGACTACTACAGAACATTCAGCCATATTCACATGGTAAAGTCAACAACAAGAAGCATTCCAGTCACTCAAGACTATGATTAACAAAAACACCAGTTTTAAAATGTATGAGATTAATGAGGAAGCTACAACAATATGTTGTGCTGGGCCTGGATGCTTTGCTATCTTCAAAGTGAGCAAGCACCCTGCTACATTTGTCTCACACTTATTGTTGAAAGTAGAACAAAATTATATGCAAATAGAGAGTGCCTTGTTATTGTGTATGCTTGTGCATGTATTTTTATTTTATTTTATCAATTAGCAAAGCCCGCCAGGGGCAACATGCTAATGTGCATTTCAAATTGCAAATGTTTAATTTAGCTATACTGTTCTTAAAAATGTCAATGTCAATTGTATCAATGTTATCAATAGTTAGGTTATTCCAATCAATGATTGCATGTTATTGGCAAAAAAGAGTATTTCTAAATGTCAATCCTTGACTGTAGCTGTACAAATTTGAGGGGATTTTTAGCACGAGTGTATGTTACAGCTGCCTGAGGTAAGCAACGGTTTGGTAGTACAAATAAGTTTCTCACAATCTTGAATAATAAAGTAAGTCTAGCAGTTCTTCTTCTCAGCTACTTTGTAAACTTGGCCATTGAAAGTAATTCAACATATATAATCTGTAACACTGCGTTGTTACTGACTGGACCTATACCATGGTATATTCACGGACAGGAATTTAGACAGTTGTATATACTGCACAGACCATTAGTAGCCATTTTAACAAATTAATCTGTAATGCACTGTAATACCTTTATTACTAGTATGACCATGGGGGGATATATACATTGCGAACATGTTCAATCACGCACATCTGCAGGAGCAGTCGCCAACACATAAAACTGATTGACAAATTTTCAACTAAAACAAGACGCCAAACTATAGTAATAAACCTATAGCTAAGCATGTGCAACTCAGTAAGAATAGGCTAGTAGTTAAGGACAACACACTGAGTAAAGAAATCTTACCAGAGTTATTCACCTAGGATGGCAAGAACCCAAGCAGAACGTACCAATTTCCATTAGAACTTTTGAGATGAACTTGTAGAGGACAACAACATCTCTGCAAGGAACAAAAGCGGTACAGTCCCACAAAGTATGTGTATCCTCATGCTGCAAAGGATGTATCAGAAGGCTGTGTTAGATATACACAGGATGTCACATTCTGGCCTGGCATGGCAAATGAAATCTGGCATCTAGCCAGCCAATGCTTTACCTGTAGTGAGTAAACAACAAAACAAATAAAGAAACCTCAGAAGCTCTAACTACACATATGGGCTATTGTAGCACAAGACCTGTTTACATTTGTTGGGAAGTTATATCGTTGATTATTTGAGGATTGTAATAACACATTTAGTGAGGCCATTGTAGAGCGCACAAAAGTTCACTTTGGTTGTTATGGCATACCTGAAAAACTTATTACTGACAATGAGCCCAACTGCACGAACATTTTGCCAAGCAGAGGGATTTATACCACCAGTTCCCCATATCACATGCAATTGCAAAACAGAATTAGCAGTTAAAATTGCTAAAGTTATTCTGAAGAAAGACAACATGGACATAAACCTGGCAATGCTGTCATGGTGTAATAACCCCAACAGAACAAGGACATTATGTAGCCCAATGCAAAAGTTACACCAATGGAGAGCACACACCCGTCTACCAACATGTATCAAATTTTTAAAGTCAGAAGTAGCTAATGGAGTGGTAGACGAAATCATGATTCAACACCAAAGTCCAAAATCAAAGCAACAGAGTATGATAGAACAGTCCAACCCTTGCAATTGAACAAACTGTCTGCATTTAACCATGCAGTCATAAAATTAAGCACCTGAATCAGTCAAAGAGGGCCACAGTCCATGCTGAAACTTATATAGTCAGAACAGCCAATGGGAAAATCTGCAGAAGAAACTAACACCACGGCCAACAGACAGAAATGGGTACTGAAGATGAATTGACAATACCAATCTGCATAACAGAAATTCAACCAGCAAGTGAAAATGAACAACCTGATACCAGAGTTATTCACCATAGCAAGGATATCCAGAACTCAAGCTGGTAATGGTTGTTGTTTAATAGACTAGCAGACAGCAGTTAAGGACAACACACTGAGTAAATTAATCTTACCAGCTAGAGTTATTCACCTAGGATGACCAGAACTGAAGCAGTTAATAATTATAAGGTTGCATATCCCTAACATCACCCTCCTTTACAACAACAAATAAAAGGTAATGTACATTCTACATCATCACTTCCTGTTAGTAGTTACAATTACAAATTAATATAATTCAAATAATTGATCACTAAAAATAATTAGACACTGTTACAGTGAAGTAAGCTATATAGCTATGTAAGTGTCATTAATGGTTTAGGGCAGTGGAGCAGGCCAAAGAGTGAGGGGGCCAGGCCAGCTGTAAGCTGAAGACCAAAAAAAAAAGGTAGCTACAGTACCTGCTGACAATAGCTACCCTCTAACAACTGTATGTCCTTATTTGTAACTACACATACGTAGCTAAGTAGCTTGCTACACTGCTTATCTGAATACTGTGACTGCTCTATTAGAGTATCTAAATCCTGACTGTTCTATTAGAGTATCTCAATCTATTTTTGCAAACATTGAAATTTGTGAATCACAATATACACAGCACAATAACTACTAACGGTGAAACTACAATCATTTAAATGAATCTTTGAAAATTTTAAAAACAGCTAAATTGGATAATGCAAACTGCACCATAAAAATTTAATAGTAGTAACGTCACCGTTGTGTAAGCAAAGTAGTGCCATTTGCCAAACTATGAGTTCCTCAAAATCCAGATAACTATATTTTTTGTGTTTGTATAATGTTTAATTTTAAATAGCTAGACTGTAAAAGAAAAAAAAAGTTAAATTGAAGTATAGTCATGACAATACTGAGATGGTTCACATTCATGCACCCTAACTTTTGTCAACAACTCTTGTTATATGCATTGCCCAGTTGCAAAATTTCATAGCGCTGTGAAACTGTTTTTGGTGGGGGCTCAGAGGTATGCAGATTGACTGTAGATTGGGTGGTAAGGCAACTTTAATCAAGTAGTAAACAAACAAAAAAATACCTATCTCATTTTTTAAGGCAAATAATTAATCTTAATAAGGTTAAAATTGCGATAATGAGATAGTTTCCCTAATACCCATAACTTGTCCATGAAAAGTGAAATCCCATGAAATATTATAATATTTATGGATCACAAGTGTAGAACACATAATTTTTATAGGTATTTCATTGGCAATGTCCAGGACAACTACGTACATGAGTATTTTCATAGGCTGTTCTCTGCTATCTTGTGTTGTATTATTTTCAACTAAAATTGCTTCCAAAGCAAACTTTGTAGCCAGCTACTTATAGCTGTAAATAATTCTTTATAGTCATGGTTTTCCCTCTCACTATAATTATACTTCCTTGAAATTGCTTCCAGATTCAATCTTGAATGAAGGACAGTTTCTGACCTTCCTCTATCCAGTGGTTAAATACTACTAGTCCTAGTTTCAAAAAGGAGGGGTGGAGGGAGATGATACTAAACAAATTTGCATTTTTATTTTTGCATTCTGATAATCTCATGATTCAAACTTTAATGTCAAAACAGTTTTAGATGGCTTATGTGCATAGTAAGCATCAGTGGAGGGGAGTTCTCGCTATTGTACAAAGTATACTCAAAGCATATGCCAGCTCCTTTGGGTGCAGGATATTAGTTTTTGGTATTGTTAATGTGCAGTGTCCTTCGTAGGAGGTCATTTAAGAGTTTTATTGTCAAATTAACTGATTCCTATAGCAGGCCATTCATTCGTCAGTTGAACCATCACTGAAATTTTACACATGAAAAAATATTCCTGAGATACATGTTATATATATATATCTAATCCAAAACAGCTAAGCTGTAAAAAAAGTGTGCGGCCCTCAGAAAGGCTATGGTGAAAAAAGATGTGAAATCCAAGGTGGCGGCCAAGAAATGGCTGTGATGGTAGGCTAATGGTAAAAATTTTAATAATGACAATTCAGGTAAATTTTGTGAAGTGGCACAAAAATTCACGAGAATTGTCGTTATTAAAATTTTTACCATTAACCTACCATCACAGCCATTTCTTGGCCGCCACCTTGGATTTCACATCTTTTTTCACCATAGCCTTTCTGAGGGCCGCACACTTTTTTTACAGCTTAGCTGTTTTGGATTAGATTTCATTTTTTTTGTTTTTGTATACCCCGAAGCCGGCCTATGGCCAGCTTTGGGACTTTTTTAACCTATGTTTTTTTTCTTTACTACAGGAAGAAGAAAAGATGAAGTAGATCTACTTTAAATATTTTATCAGTAAATGTACAAAATATATATATAATACATATGTGACCGGATTTGCGAAAGGGGTCTTCCACACACATCCAATTTGCCAACTTGGACAATTGATAACTTCAGATTGGAAAGAGCTATAGCCTTGAAATTTGGACAGTGGTGAGCACCACTATAGTTGAATACATGGTGAAATTTTTAGGTTAATATGTTACTTGAACACTGAGTTATGGTCTCCAACGTTTACAGAATTGGATGTGTGTGGAAGACCCCCTTTTCACAAATCCGGTCACATATATTGATTACAGAAATCTCCATGGTGGTTTCTTTGTAACTGAACACTCTACAAGGTGACTTCTTCTAATTGCTCTCTCTACAGGGTGAATTGTTTGTAACTGAACGATCTACAAGGTAACTTCTTCTAGCTGATCTCTCTACAGGGTGATGTGTTTGTAGCTGAATTCTGTACAGGTGATTTGTTTGCAGCTGAGATCTTTACAGAATGGTTTTTTTTTAGCTGAACTCTCTAAAAGGTAACTTCTTCTAACTGATCTTTCTACAGGGCAATTTGTTTCTGGCAGAATTTTCTACAGGGTGATTTCTTTGCAGCTGAACTATCTACAAGGTAATTTCTTCTAGCTGATCTCTCCACAGGGAGATTTGTTTGTAGCTGAACTATCTACAAGGTAACTTCTTATAGCTGATCTCTCTACAGGGTGATTTGTTCGTAGCTGAATTCTGTACAGGTGATTTGTTTGCAGCTGAGCTCTTTACAAAATGGTTTCTTTGTAGCTGAACTCTCTCCAAGGTAACTTCTTCTAACTGATCTTTCTACAGGGTGATTTGTTTGTAGCTGAACTATCTACAAGGTAATTTCTTCTAGCTGATCTCTCTACAGGGTGATTTGTTTGTAGCTGAATTCTGTACAGGTGATTTATTTGTAGCTGAGCTCTTTAAAGAATGGTTTCTTTGTAGCTGAACTCTCTACAGGATGATTTGTTTGTAGCTGAAATCCCTACAAGGTAACTTCTTCTAGCTGATCTTTCTACAGGGCGATTTGTTTGTAGCTGAGTTCTCTACATGGTGGTTTCTTTATAGCTGAACTCTCTACAAGGTGACTTCTTCTAGCTGATCTCTCTACAGGGTGATTTGTTTGTAGCTGAACTCTCTACAGGTGATTTGTTTGTAGCTGAACTCTCTACAAGGTGATACTTCTAGGTGATCTCTATACAGGATTCCTTGTTTCTAACTGAACTCTCAACAGGGTGATCTGTTCATAGCTGAACTTTCTACTGGGTGATTTGTTTGCAGCTGAACTGTCTAAATGGTGGTTTCTTTGTAGCTGAACTCTCTACAAGGTAATTTCTTCTAGCTGAACTCTCTACAGGGTGACTTGTTTCTAGCTGATCTCTCTACAGGGTGATCTGTTCATAGCTGAACTTTCTACAGGGTGATTTATTTGCAGCTGAACTCTCTACAAGGTGAATTCTTCTAGCTGAACTCTCTACAGAGTGATTGCTTTTTTTTACAGCTGAACTCTCTACATGGTGGTTTCTTTGTAACTGAACTCTCTACAGGGTGACTTGTTTCTAGCTGATCTCTCTACAGGGTGATCTGTTCATAGCTGAACTTTCTACAGGGTGATTTGTTTGCAGCTGAACTCTCTACATGGTAGTTTCTTTGTAGCTGAACTCTCTACAATGTGACTTGTTTCTAGCTGATCACTCTACAGGGTGACTTGTTTCTAGCTGAACTCTCTACAGGTGATATGTTTGTAGCTGAACTCTCTACAAGGTAACTTCTTCTAGCTGATCTTTTTACACTGCATATTTGTTTGTAGCTGAGTTCTCCACAGGGTGATTTGTTTGCAGCTGAACTCTCTACATGGTGGTTTCTTTGTAACTGAACTCTCTACAGGGTGATTTGTTTGTAGCTGAACTCTCTACAGGGTGATCTGTTCGTAGCTGAACTCCCTATAAGGTAACTTCTTCTAGCTAATCTTTCTACAGGGCGATTTGTTTGTAGTTGAGTTCTCTACAGGGTGATTTGTTTGCAGCTGAACTCTCTACATGGTAGTTTCTTTGTAGCTGAACTCTCTACAATGTGACTTCTTCTAGCTGAACTCTCTACAAGGTGACTTGTTTCTAGCTGAACTCTCTACAGATGATTTGTTTGCAGCTGAACTCTCTACATGGTGGTTTCTTTGTAACTGAACTCTCTGCAAGGTGACTTCTTCTAGCTGATCTCTCTACAGGGAGATTTATTTGTAGCTTAACTCTCTACAGGTGATTTGTTTGCAGCTGAACTCTCTACATGATGGTTTCTTTGTAGCTGAACTCTCTACAAGGTAATTTCTTCTAGCTGATCTCTCTACAGGACGATTTGTTTGTAGCTGAACTCTCTACATGATGGTTTCTTTGTAGCTGAACTCTCTACAAGGTGATTTCTTCTATAGCTGATCTTTCTACAGGGTGATTTGTTTGTAGCTGAACTCTATACATGATGGTTTCTTTGTAGCTGAACTCTCTACAAGGTGATTTCTTCTATAGCTGATCTTTCTACAGGGTGATTTGTTTGTAGCTTAACTCTCTACATGATGGTTTCTTTGTAGCTGAACTCTCTACAAGGTAACTTCTTCTAACTGATCTCTTTACAGGACAATTTGTTTGTAGCTGAACTCTCACATGATTGTTTCTTTGAAGCTGAACTCTCTACAAGGTGATTTCTTCTAGCTGATCTTTCTACAGGGTGATTTGTTTGTAGCAGAACTCTCTACAAGGAAACTTCTTCTAGCTGATCTCTCTACAGGGAGATTTGTTTGTAGCTGAACTCTCTACACGTGATTTGTTTGCGGCTGAATTCTCTACATGATGGTTTCTTTGTAGCTGAACTCTCTACAAGGTAACTTCTTCTAGCTGATCTCTTTACAGGGTGAATTGTTTGTAGCTGAACAATCTACAAGGTAACTTCTTCTAACTGATCTCTCTACAGGATGATTTGTTTGTAGCTGAACTATCTACAAGGTAACTTTTTCTAGCTGATCTCTCTACAGGGTGATTTGTTTGTACCTGAATTCTGTATAGGTGATTTGTTTGCAGCTGAGCTCTTTACAGAATGGTTTCTTTGTAGCTGAACTCTCCACAAGGTAACTTCTTCTAGCTGATGTATCTACAGGGTCACTAGTTTGTAGCTGAATTCTCTACATGGTGGTTTCTTTGTAACTGAACTATCTACAAGGTGACATCTTCTAGCTGATCTTTCAACAGGGTGATTTGTTTGTAACTAAACTCTCTACAAGAAAACTTCTTCTAACTGATGTCTGAACAGGGTGAATTGTTTGTAGCTGAACTCTCTACAGGGTGATTTGTTTGTAGCTGATCTCTATACAGGTTACTTATTTCTAACTGATCTCTTGAATTCTGTTCAGGGTGACTGCTCTATTAGGATGACTGCTCTATTAGAGTATCTCGATCTCGCACTTGCTACACCAAGTTGGATTTCGTGTTATAACTCCGTGGTTTTAAGTCTGATTTTTCTACACCATTGAAGAGCCTTTCTAAGATGATAACTCCATCTGTACAGCGATTTTCAAAGCATTACCCCAAGCGGTTTACCTGGTAGGCGTGGCAAGCAGTCGTTTTTTATTAGCTAATCTCGATTGCGTAATTGTTACACACTGTTGGTTTTTTCGTTGTATCTTCCTGGTTTTTAGCTCGATTTCTTTCAAACCACAAAAGGTTTGAGGTTCAATAGTTAACCTATTCACCCACCGATTTTCAGCTTCTTCCCATACGCGGTTTACCCTGTAGGCGTGACAACATATTGGTGTTATTTTTCGTGAATAATCGCTCATAACTCTTTGCCTGTTTATCGTATTCCAGCCAAAGTTGGTACAGAGATGCGCCTTTATACCCCTCCTTCTGTGTGCCAAATTTCAAGGCGATCGGATAAGGCGTTCGCGTTTTATAGCAGTTTTTGTAAGTGTGCGAAAAGAGGAAGAAGAAGAAAAAAAAAAAAACCAAGAAACTAAGCCAATTTTTGAAGTCGCATATCTCGGGAACGCTAGAAGCGATTTCGCTTAAATTTGGAATGTGGAGTGCTGAAGGTGGAGGGAGTGTCCACAGCAAAATTCGTGTTGTTTCATCAAGGCAGCACAGAGCTACGGAGGTGCGAAAATTGCGTTTTCTTTCTTCCTGTCAATATACTCACGGGGTTGCGCGCCGGCTTCTTGGGCCGCACGACACATTACCGTGTGTCTTGATATATATCTAATCCAAAACAGCCAAGCTGTAAAAAAAGTGTGCGGCCCTCAGAAAGGCTATGGTGAAAAAAGATGTGAAATCCAAGGTGGCGGCCAAGAAATGGCTGTGATGGTAGGTTAATGGTAAAAATTTTAATAATGACAATTCAGGTAAATTTTGTGAAGCGGCACAAAAATTCACCTAAATTGTCGTTATTAAAATTTTTACCATTAACCTACCACCACAGCCATTTCTTGGCCGCCACCTTGGATTTCACATCTTTTTTCACCATAGCCTTTCTAAGGGCCGCACACTTTTTTTACAACTTGGCTGTTTTGGATTAGATTTCATTTCTTTTTGTATTTGTATACCCCAAAGCCGGCCTATGGCCAGCTTTGGGACTTTTTAACCTATGTTTTTTTTCTTTACTACAGGAAGAAGAAAAGATGAAGTACATGTACTTTAAATATTTTATCAGTAAATGTACAAATTATATATATAATACATATGTGACCGGATTTGCGAAAAGGGGCCTTCCACACACATCCAATTTGCCAACTTTGACAATTGATAACTTCAGATTGGAAAGAGCTATTGCCTTGAAATTTGGGCAGTGGTGATTTCTTTGCAGCTGAACTCTCTACAAGGTAATTTCTTCTAGCTGATCTCTCTACAGGGAGATTTGCTTGTAGCTGAACTATCTACAAGGTAACTTCTTCTAGCTGATCTCTCTACAGGGAGATTTGTTCGTAGCTGAATTCTGTACAGGTGATTTGTTTGCAGCTGAGCTCTTTACATAAATGGTTTCTTTGTAGCTGAACTCTCTACAAGGTAACTTCTTCTAGCTGATCTCTCTACAGGGCAATTTGTTTGTGGCTGAACTATGTACAAGGTAACTTCTTCTAGTTGATCTCTCTACAGGGTGATTTGTTTGTAGCTGAACTATCTACAAGGTAATTTCTTCTAGCTGATCTCTCTACAGGGAGATTTGTTTGTAGCTGAACTATCTACAAGGTAACTTCTTCTAGTTGATCTCTCTACAGGGTGATTTGTTCGTAGCTGAACTATGTACAAGGTAACTTCTTCTAGCTGATCTCTCTACAGGGTGATTTGTTTGTAGCTGAATTCTGTACAGGTGATTTTGTTTGCAGCTGAGCTCTTTACAGAATGGTTTCTTTGTAGCTGAACTCTCTACAAGGTAATTTCTTCTAGCTGATCTCTCTACAGGGAGATTTGTTTGTAGCTGAACTATGTACAAGGTAACTTCTTCTAGTTGATCTCTCTACAGGGTGATTTGTTCGTAGCTGAACTATGTACAAGGTAACTTCTTCTAGCTGATCTCTCTACAGGGTGATTTGTTTGTAGCTGAATTCTGTACAGGTGATTTGTTTGCAGCTGAGCTCTTTACAAAATGGTTTCTTTGTAGCTGAACTCTCTACAAAGTAACTTCTTCTAACTGATCTTTCTACAGGGCAATTTGTTTGTGGCAGAATTTTCTACAGGGTGATTTCTTTGCAGCTGAACTCTCTACATGGTGGTTTCTTTGTAGCTGAACTCTCTACAAGGTAATTTCTTCTAGCTGATCTCTCTACAGGGTGGTCTGTTCATAGAGCTGAACTCTCTACAGGGTGATTTGTTGGCAGCTGAACTCTCTACATGATGGTTTCTTTGTAGCTGAACTCTCTACAAGGTAATTTCTTCTAGCTGATCTCTCTACAGGGAGATTTGTTTGTAGCTGAACTATCTACAAGGTAACTTCTTCTAACTCATCTTTCTACAGGGAGATTTGTTTGTAGCTGAACTATGTACAAGGTAACTTCTTCTAGCTGATCTCTCTACAGGGTGATTTGTTCATAGCTGAATTCTGTACAGGTGATTTGTTTGCAGCTGAGCTCTTTACAAAATGGTTTCTTTGTATCTGAACTCTCTACAAGGTAACTTCTTCTAACTGATCTTTCTACAGGGCAATTTGTTTGTGGCAGAATTATATACAGGGTGATTTCTTTGCAGCTGAACTCTCTACATGGTGGTTTCTGTGTAATTGAACTCTCTACAAGGTAACTTCTTCTAGCTGATCTCTCTACAGGGTGGTTTCTTTGTAGCTGAACTCTCTAAAAGGTAACTTCTTCTAACTGATCTTTCTACAGGGCAATTTGTTTGTGGCTGCATTTTCTACAGGGTGATTTCTTTGCAGCTGAACTCTCTACATGGTGGTTTCTTTGTAGCTGAACTCTCTACAAGGTAATTTCTTCTAGCTGATCTCTCTACAGGGAGGTCTGTTTGTAGCTGAACTATCTACAAGGTAACTTCTTCTAACTGATCTTTCTACAGGGCAATTTGTTTGTGGCAGAATTTTATGCAGGGTGATTTCTTTGCAGCTGAACTCTCTACATGGTGGTTTCTTTGTAGCTGAACTCTCTACAAAGTAATTTCTTCTAGCTGATCTCTCTACAGGGTGATTTGTTTGTAGCTGAATTCTGTACACGTGATTTGTTTGCAGCTGAGCTCTTTACAGAATGGTTTCTTTGTAGCTAAACTCTCTACAAGGTAACTTCTTCTAACTGATCTTTCTACAGGGCAATTTCTTCGTGGATGCATTTTCTACAGGGTGATTTCTTTGCAGCTGAACTCTCTACATGGTGGTTTCTTTGCAGCTGAACTATGTACAAGGTAACTTCTTCTAGCTGATCTCTCTACAGGGTGATTTGTTTGTAGCTGAACAATCTACAAGGTAACTTCTTCTAGCTGATCTCTCTACAGGGTGATTTTGTTTGTGGCTGAATTCTGTACAGGTGATTTGTTTGCAGCTGAGCTCTTTACAGAATGGTTTCGTAGCTGAACTCTCTAAAAGGTAACTTCTTCTAACTGATCTTTCTACAGGGCAATTTGTTTGTGGCTGAATTTTCTACAGGATGATTTCTTTGCAGCTGAACTCTCTACATGGTAGTTTCTTTGTAGCTGAACTATGTACAAGGTAATTTCTTCTAGCTGACCTCTCTACAGGGTGATTTGTTTGTAGCTGAAATCTGTACAGGTGATTTGTTTGCAGCTGAGCTCTAAACAGAATGGTTTGTTTGTAGCTGAACTCTCTACAAGATAACTTTTCTAGCTGATGTCTCTACAAGGTGACTAGTTTGTAGCTGAACTCTCTACGTGGTGGTTTCTTTATAACTGAACTTTCTACAAGGTGACTTCTTCTAGCTGATCTAACACAGGGTGATTTGTTTGTATATAGCTAAACTCTCTACAAGGTAACTTCTTCTAGCTGATCTCTCTACAGGAAGATTTGTTTGTAGCTGAACTCTCTAAATGATGGTTTCTTTGTAGCTGTACTCTCTACAAATTAACTTTTTCTAGCTGATCTCTCTACATGGTGATTTGTTTGTAGCTGAATTCTGTATAGGTGATTTGTTTGCAGCTGAGCTCTTTAAATAATGGTTTCTTTGTAGCTGAACTCTCTACAAGGTAACTTTTTCTAGCTCATCTTTCTACAGGGTGATTTATTTGTAGCTGAATTCTGTACAGGTGATTTGTTTGCAGCTGAGCTCTTTAAAGAATGGTTTCTTTGTAGCTGAACTCTCTACAAGGTAACTTCTTCTAGCTGATGTCTCTACAAGGTCACTAGTTTGTAGCTGAGCTCTCTACATGGTGGTTTCTTTGTAACTGAACTCTCTACTAGGTGACCTCTTCTAGCTGATCTTTCTACAGGGTGATTTGTTTGAAGCTGAACTCTCTACAAGGTAACTTCTTCTAGCTGATCTCTCTACAGGGAGATTTGTTTGTAGCTGAACTCTCTACATGATGGTTTCTTTGTAGCTGAACTCTCTACAAGGTAACTTCTTCTAGCCAATCTCTCTACAGGGAGATTTGTTTGTAGCTGAACTCTCTACATGATGGTTTCTTTGTAGCTGAACTCTCTGCAAGGTAACTTCTTCTATTGATCTCTCCACAGGGCGATTTGTTTGTAGCTGAACTCTCTACATGGTGGTTTCTTTGTAGCTGAACTCTACAAGGTGATTTTTTCTAGTTGAACTATCTCTTTCCATAGTTGCATGAACTCCCTACAAGGTAACTTCTTCTAGCTGATCTCTCTACAGGGTGACTTGTGTGTAGCTGATCTCTATACAGGTTTCTTATTTCTAGCTGATCTCTTGAATTCTCTTCAGGGTGACTGCTCTATTAGGATGACTGCTCTATTAGAGTATCTCGATCTCGCACTTGCTGCACCAAGTTGGATTTCGTGTTATAACTCCGTGGCTTTAAGTCTGATTCTTCTACACCATTGATGAGCCTTTCTAAGATGATTACTCCATCTGTACAACGATTTTCAAAGCATTCGCCCTAGCGGTTTATCTGGTAGGCGTGGCAAGCAGTCGTTTTTTTTATTAGCTAATCTCGATTGCGTAATTGTTACATACTGTTGGTTTTTTCGTTGTATCTTCCTGTTTTTTAGCTCGATTTCTTTCAAACCACAAAAGGTTTGAGGTTCAATAGTTAACCTATTCACCCACCGATTTTCAGCTTCTTCCCATACGCGGTTTACCCTGTAGGCGTGACAACATATTGGTGTTATTTTTCGTAAATAATCGCTCATAACTCTTCGCCTGTTTATCGTATTCCAGCCAAAGTTGGTACCGAGATGCGCCTTTATATCCCCCTTCTGTGTGCCAAATTTCAAGGCAATCGGATATGGCGTTCGAGTTTTATAGCAGTTTTTGTAAGTGTGCGACAAGAAAAAGAAAAATAAGAAGAAAAAAAAAAACGAGCCAAATTTTGAAGTCGCATATCTCGGGAACGTGCGAAGCGATTTCGCTCAAATTTGGAATGTGGAGTGCTGCAGTTGGAGGGCATGTCCACAGCAAAAATCGTATTGTTTCATCAAGGAAGCACACAGCTACGGTGGTGCGAAAATTGCGTTTTCTTTCTTCCTGTCAATATACTCACGGGTGTTACGCGCCGGCTTCTTGGGCCGCACGACACACTACCGTGTGTCTTGATACTGTATATTATACATTATTGCTTTAGGAAAACACCTTGCATAGGCTTACTGCTAAATAGTGCTAACCTTTTTACTTTACAGATAATATAATAATGTTGTACAGCCTCTAAAGCAGAGATATCACGAGCATTATGATGTTAAGTAGTTGGCTGTAGTTTAGTTTCTCCATTTTGTATACATACGTATTGTCCATGGCTATATGTACATACAGGAGACACTGTTGGTAGGCATAGGAGACTGTAGTTAGGATAAAAGTCTATTTGATTCTTGTGTTAGGAGGGTGCAACTCCATTGGTGAGTGTCTATTTGAAAATATACACATGTATAGCTAATTAAATTTTGTATAATATATATGTTCATATTGTGCTGATTCCTTCAAAAACATTAATAATTATTTTGGATGGAATCACACAATATCTTGAAATTCTACTACTACTTGACTACCTAAAAATATCTTATTTTCTCATTCAAATGTCTGACACTTGATTTATGTGACTCATTATTTTTTTGAAACGTTTAGCTTTGGCCTGTGGGAAGCCATAGATGTGTATAGTCTATTATGACTATTCCCAAACTTGTAATGGACTGTGTATAGTACGTTTGCTCTTAATTTTGTCATCGAGGTCGTCATATAGTTAAAATGTTCAACTTGTCCAAAAACCTCATTTTTCTTTCTCCTCAATATGATGATATCTATCATGCCATCTCAGTAAAAGGCAAAGTTTGTGTATTAAGCTGAGCTTGAGTACTTATGTGTGACAATGAGTAATGCTGTTAGAACTGTTTGAGTAAATCATATCAAAATCCTCACCAGAACATCAAGATGTCCATCAAATATGATTCACTGACTGCAGTGTGTTAGTTCCTGTTCCACTTGAGGTTTGGTTTAGAAACATTATGTGAAATGTCAGCATTTTGATATATTGTTCAGTTTAGATAGGCCATGAAGCTAATAATATACTTGTTGTTTTAGAGTATCACGATCTCTTGTTGTATTAGAGTATCACGATCTCTTGTTGTATTAGAGTATCACGATCTCTTGTTGTATTGGAGTATCACCATCTCTTGTTATATTAAAGTATCATGATCTCTTGTTGTATTAGCGTATCATGATCTCTTGTTGCTACAAAAGTTTGCACGGTCCTCCACCATCTATATTATGTGAACTTGGCAAGTCAGCTGACTCATCAACTTCACCTCTGATACCAATAATTATATAAATGGCTACTGCCATTTAAAATTGGCGTGTCAATTTCCCAGTCTGCATGAATTGAATCCAAACAGGATTCCTAAACACAACCTGAAGATGATTGTTGTTGTGTAATTACTGGCCATGGACTAATAATATATAATTGCTAATTGTGATTTATATTTGATTTGTAAATCTGTATAATTATATTTATATACATGTACAGTAATTTGTAAATCTTAGAATAACAAGTTTTTGTACACATGCATTGTTGTACTCATAGCATGCTTCGTCTAGTGATTACCAGAATCCTTCTTTATCGTGTCCAGAAACTTAATAATTGTTTGACTCCACCAAAGTTGTATCATGCAAACGTTGAGACAGGAAACTGAACAAGAAACTCTGTGTGTGCGAGACACAGAGTAAGAATGAGCTATAATAACATCAAAATATTATAATTGAAGAATGTCACTCATGCACTTTTCATCTTGCTACATGGCATAATCTGATGTTAACAGCTGCACTAAGGCTTACAAAGTGTACATGTACAGCACCATGCATGTTGTCTTCTGAATCACAAATGCCATGATTGACATCATTGGTCATTGTGTCATGGTTTATTGACCATTGTTTATTCCCCTTCTATGGTGGGTTGCCTCTCACAATAGTTTCTCACTTTACACCACTGCCAGAGAGTTGAAGTGTTCATCTTAAAATCTTACCTCCTTTGTAAACTTTAATTTGCTATGAAAAGAGATGAGAAGCCATTGTTCAAAGTGTTTGCAGAAAGGTAATTACCATTCATTAGCTTTCGTAAATAGCTATATCATAAAAATACATGTACTAGAAATGTATGCTACAGTTCTAATCTAAAGTCTCTCTGACACGAATCCCTGGACCACACTGAAGTGAGTTCTGAGTTGATACATATTATCATAAAATCAGTAATATATTGTCTAGACAAACTGAAACCGCCACAAGAAAACAATTTTCTATTGTAAAACTTATTCTTTAGTGTTGTACTGAAATCTAGTAATCTACCTGTGGAGGCATTGATGTGTTCTACTTTGATGTGACATGTTATGAGTTTTGGAGAGTTTTCTATAAGAGCAGTAACACCATCACCGGTCACTGATCGCACCTTCATTACCACATGTACCAGTCCACCATGAGCGGATATGGAGTCCATAAAAGTTGCAGGAACATCAACAAGCTTCATATCAAAGTGTATCTGCTCCAAGTTGCAATTCAATGCTGGTAAACCTGATGAATCAAATATGTCACTTGAATAAATAAAGAATTTGAGCTGGGCACAACTGCTGACAATGTCTCTTATAACAGCGGAACAGGTAAAAGTTATTGCAAATAAGTGGACAAGTGATGGAAATTGGGACAATAACAAACAGTCTCCAACTTTACCAACTTTTCTACAATCATCACAGCATGTAAACTCTAATGCTTTCAAATTTGAACATTTTTGATACAAGTTAACAATAATAGTCTTATTTTGCTCATCTATTTGACAAGGAAACAGAACACATGTATCAATGGCTAGATAGATCAGCTTTAATTTGACTAAAATTTCCCACAATTGAACTAGACTCTCCACATCTTTAGCTGAAATAAACAATAAATTTAGTCCTCTTAGATTCTGACAGCAAGCAGCAATCACACGCAAACCTTGTAAACTCTTCAAACAATCTGTGTTATACTTCAAGTTCAGTTCCAACAAGTTACGACAAGCCATGGCTAGTTGTTCTAAATGTCCAGATTGTAATTTACTATGGGAAGCATCAAAATGAGTTATGAAAGCAAGGCTATAAATGTTTCTGTTTAAATCACTTCTTTGTATTATGGTATCAAAACCTTTTAAACCAATTCTGGTATCAAAACCACATTGATCTTCGTAGACTGTTGTTGCCTTGTGTAGTGTCTTTCTCCCACAGGCATATGTACAGTTGGTCAGCAATAACAGGTCCACTTCCAATCCTAACAACCCGTATGTACTGGCCCTTACAAATGGTAGGGTACATGACTGGCCAAACTGCAACTGAAAATCTGGTAGTGATGGTGATAGATTCATAGGAACTTTATAACGTCCATACACTTTAAAGTAACTGGTATGAGCAGTGGATGAATTACTATTCAAAGACAACCATAGTTGTCTTAAATCTCCAGGATGAAAATAATTGGTACTGATAATGTTCAATTCACTGGGAATGAATCCTTTTGCTGCCCACTCAGTTAGTACTTCATGAAAGTGTAACATATCCATCATGACGGTAAGTTTCTTTAGTCTATTACAAATCATCAATAGCAGATAAATTTCATCTGTCCAATGCGATACAGTCAAAATCTGTAAGTTCCTCATAGACCGTATGGCCTTTTCCAATTGGTCACAGCTTAGCCCACTTTCTGTTGATAAACGAAGTTCTACGAGGTTACTACAATGTCGCAATATGGCCTCTAACTTGAAAGGTGTCACGTGATGACTGAATGAAAGTCGTTGTACGTACTGTCCAAACGACTCCAACGCACGCTTCACACAATGTTCTTCCCGAATGTTGAAATGTGGCCAAATAAACTCCCTCCACAACGACGGGGTTTCGCAAACACTTCGCAATCTTCTTGAAACGTATCGCAGCTTTACCAAGTCATGTGCAGTCAAAAACGAGACAATATGAACTAGCAACTCTATGGGAAGGGATAAAAGGCGGTTCAGATGCTCTTTAAAGTTTCTGCCAACGCTGTCGTCCATGTTCTCTTATAGTCTCGCGTGGCACCCGCTTCACACAAATTTTACGGGATAGCTACATACCGGTGGTGTGATACCATCGGGGGGATACCACCGTCATATGTGACGGCTATTTACTATATTTAAAAGTACCCTCGTATTTATGAGTGACTTTCTGTTTAGTTGAAATAAGTTCACCACACTGTGGTGTGGGCAACCCGAGGGGCAATCCTGACGGCGGCAGGATAGAACGTTTTGTCTGACCGGCTCCTCAGGCTTGTGCTCTGGGGGTGTTTTTAGGTACGTACCAGTCTGTAGCATGCATTCTGTTATGGTTGTAGCGTACTTAAAATTGTGTATTAAAACTTTAATGTAGAGCTGTGCTCGAGATTATTGTGTTGTGTTGATGTGCTACGTACGGGTACATCTGATTTTTTGCTTTGATTAATAGCAAAGAGTTAATAATATGGAGAGTATTATGTTTCTAGACACGATCAGGAAGGATCTTAAATCAACAAACAAAGCACGCCATACATGTACAAGTTCCATGATACAACAACACGCATGCGTACACACACTCATGATCATCGATTACAATCAGATATAAATACCATATTGATAATTACAAATCAAGTAGAAATCACAATTACAATTATAACTATAAGTTCAGTAGATACACAACATCTCCCCCCCACTAAATCTGATGCACCCCTTGACTGTCAACATAATCTTTGAAGCGTGGTGGAGATCTTCTCTGTCTTGTGGGATATCTGGGAGACTCTGTTGACTCAGTTCCAGCATCTGTGACCTCGTGACCTTGCGAGTCTGCATCAGCAACAGGTTCAGACTGTTCATCAGCTTGAGCTGCAGTGTCAGATTGTCCAGTAGTGGGAGGCCGTAAGGCAGAGTTATTCCCAGGCATGACATCCAATTCACTGTCAGGCATGACATCCAATTCACTGTCAGCATTCTGTTGTAAGTGGTCTCGGTGAACACCTTCACCACTGGCTTCTAACAAGTGGTCTACATGCCTACGCCATACCCTCCCCCCTTGGACCCGAACTCTATAGGATACTGGCCCTGTCTGGTCTACTACGGTACCCGGTATCCACCTTGCCCCATTGTAGAAATCTCGTGTCATAATATGCTGCCCAGCAGCAAACTGGCGTAACCGCCGGTGAGTATCTACAGTAGCTTTCCGGTGTAGTTGCTTAGCTTGCACCCTTGAGCCTATATTAGGGTGGAGAAGATCAAGACGCGTGCGTATAGTACGGCCCAAAAATAAGGAACTAGGCGATGCACCAGTAACAGCATGTGGGGTAATACGATACTGTAACAAAAACTTCATCAAACCTTGCTCAACTGGAACTCCCTGATTCAACCCTGCCTTGAGAGATTGTTTCATGGTTTGGACCATTCTCTCAACAGCACCATTGGAGGCAGGGTGGTATGGAGCACACCGGATATGTTTGACACCATTTAACTTCAAAAACAAGGAAAATTCTTCGGCTACAAATTGGGGGCCATTGTCTGAAACAAGTTGTTGCGGTAAGCCATATCTAGCAAAGATTTCTCGAAGGACATTAATAGTTTTGGTAGCGGTAGTAGTGGACATAATGCACACTTCTGGCCACTTAGAATGCGCATCCACTACTAATAAAAACATCTTACCGGCAAAAGGGCCAGCAAAATCTACATGTACCCTATCCCATGGAACTGTGGGCCAAGCCCAAGGATGCAATGGTGCCTTAACAGGCGCATGCTTCACTGACTGACAAGCAGAGCAACTCTTCACTAGCTCCTCAATGTCCTTATCTACTCCTGGCCACCAAAAGTGGCTTCGAGCCAGTGCCTTCATGCGCACTACACCTTGGTGGCCTTGATGAAGATCCTCCATAATCCGCTGACGAAGCGCTAGTGGTACAACTACACGTACCCCACACAAGAGTGTGTTACCTTCAATAGACAACTCCAAGCGTCGATTCCAGTAAGGTTTGAAAGGCTCCTTAATGGTATTTGGCCACCTCGTCCTAGTGTAATACAAGACTTTGCTGAGAACAACATCCTTTCGTGTAGCAACTTCCAACTCTGCGGATGTCACTGGCAACGCATCAATTTGTGCAATATTAAAGTTTGCAGCATCTGGTAAGTAGCCCACGGCAGTAGAATCGTTGAGCGGTAGCCTTGAAAGGCCATCAGCATTGCCATGTGTACTGGTAGGCTTAAATTTGAGTTTGTAAGAGTACCCGGCTAGTAATAATGCCCAGCGTTGCAACCGAGCAGCAGCCAGAGATGGAATAGAGTCTTTGGGCCCCAGTATGGTGGTAAGCGGCTTGTGGTCAGTCACCAGAGTAAACTCCCTGCCATAAACATATTGATGGAACTTCTTTACCCCAAATATAAGGGAGAGGGCTTCCTTCTCTACTTGAGCGTAATTACGCTCACTGGAAGTGAGGGTGCGTGACGCAAAAGCAATGGGATGCTCTGAGCCATCTGGGAAGACATGGGACAATACAGCCCCAACACCATAAGCAGAAGCATCCCCAGCTAGGCACAGCGGCAGGTCAGGGTCATAATGCACTAACACTGGTGCCACTACCAGACGGTTCTTGGCCTTGTTAAATGTAGTGGTACAATCCTTAGTCCATCTCCACGGTTGTTTTGCCTGTAGAAGAACATGCAGCGGTTGCAACAGTGATGCCAGGTTTGGAATAAATTTAGCATAGTAATTCAACAACCCTAGAAAAGAGCGAAGTTCTTGTACATTTCTAGGTATAGGTGCTTCCTGAATAGCCTTAACCTTACTCTTGGTAGTGTGCACCCCCTTAGCATCAATGCTATGTCCTAAATACTCCACAGAAGTTTTGTAAAAACAACATTTCTCTCTCTTTAGTCGGACTCCATGCTCTTGCAATCGGCACAACACCTCTTCTAAGTTCTTAGTGTGCTCGGATTCTGTACGACCAGTAACTAAAATGTCATCTAAATAACAAATAACTTGTGGCATACCCTGTAAGATGGTTTCCATTGTCTTTTGGAATACTGCCGGTGCCGAGGCTACACCAAAAGGAAGCCGCGTGTATCTAAAAAGACCCTTAGTGGTATTGATGGTTACTAATTTACTAGATGTTTCATCCAACAACATTAATTTTGTTGATAAGCGGCTGTCAAGTCAAGCTTGGTAAACACCTTACCCCCCGTTAGGCATGTAAACAAGTCATTAGGCCTGGGCAAGGGATACTTGTCCACCTGCAGCGAGGGGTTGATGGTTACTTTATAGTCGCCACAAATGCGTACTGCCCCATCACTCTTTGGCACTGGCACAATTGGGGCTGCCCAATCACTATAATCGACCTTCTGCAGGATTCCTTGCTCAACTAGACGGTCCAGTTCCCCCTCTACCTGCTCTCTAATTGCAAAAGGAAGGGGACGAGGGCGACAAAAGCGGGGAGTGGTACCTGGTAGCAAGTGAAGTGTGGCCTTGAAGTGTTTCAATGTGCCCAACCCCTCTTGAAAAACCTCAGGGTACTTTCCCATTAACCTATCTACATTGGAATCAATTCCCGATACTGACTTGATATTAGCCCAATCTAGAGGTATGGAACGCAACCAGTCTCGGCCTAGTAAGGTAGGACCCGTGCCCTCTACAACATACAATTTATGTGTACCCTTATATTTACCATACCTCACCACTACCGACGTCTCTCCCAAAACTGCCATTTTCTCTGCCGTATAGGTACGGAGACACAGTGAAGGTTGCTCCAGGGTTAACTCTGCAAATCTGGCCTCCCAACTTTCTTGAGACATCACTGACACCGCTGCTCCAGTATCAATCTCCATGGGGATCAGTTGCCCATTGATTTCCACTACTACTTGGTAGGGTGGTGTCGTCCTTGAGGTTAGGTTAAATATCACATCTTCTTCAAGGTCTGTGACATCTTCTTCCGGTTTACTTGTAGTTTGTTCCACCCAATGGTTCTTGGTTACTGGCACTTTACTTTGTGGTTGGCTTCGACATACTCTTGCTAAATGTCCAACTTTCTTACAGTGATGACAAACTGAGTCTTTGTGGACACAATTGTGTGCCAGGTGATCACTTCTACCACATCTATAGCAACTCCTCCCTGTGTTACTGGCTCCTTGTGTCCTGGGGTACCTGCTGACCCGATCAATTTCCTCCTCTCCTTGCATCTGAGCAACTGTATTGGGTCCCCTGCTACCACTGTGTGCTACTGTTAGTTCAGTAGTTTCGCTGTTGTCCTGAAGCACTTGTGCATTTCTGTGAGCTGCTTCCATTCCTTGTGCTAGCTCCAGTGCACGTTTGAGATCAAGGTTATCTTCCGTCAATAGTCGTTTCTGAATGGTCTCGCTGATCAAACCACAGACGAAGCGGTCACGCAACGCTTCGTCAAGATGATCCTTAAATTTGCAATGAGTGGCCAATCTTCTAAGCTCCGCTAAGTATTGCATGACAGATTCTTCGCGACGTTGGTTTCTTCTGTGAAACGTAAATCTCTCGGCGATCACCAAGGGCTTGGGTTCGTAATGATCTTTTAACAAGTCTGCTAGCGTTTTAAACGATTTGCTCCTTGGAGACTCCGGTGCAACAAGCGTCCTTAAAAGACTGTACGTCTTCGCTCCCAACAGACTAAGAAAAACTGGTACTTGTTTATCTTCTTTGATCCCGTTTGCTTCGAAATAAAGTTCTACTCGTTCTAGATACGCCGAGAACTCCTCAGATTCCGGCTGGAATATGTCAATTTTCCCAAAAGAAGCCATTAATCTTTGTTATATCCCGTCCTCGTCGCCAGTATTATGTTTCTAGACACGATCAGGAAGGATCTTAAATCAACAAACAAAGCACGCCATACATGTACAAGTTCCATGATACAACAACACGCATGCGTACACACACTCATGATCATCGATTACAATCAGATATAAATACCATATTGATAATTACAAATCAAGTAGAAATCACAATTACAATTATAACTATAAGTTCAGTAGATACACAACAGAGAGTATTATCAACTCGCGTCTTGTTAGGCCATCATTATCAGTGGCGGAGGAAAGTATGAAAAGTTGAGGGGGGGGGGGGGGGTGAGTATAGCCATTGTGGCTATTCTCCTAGGGGGGACTGAAGTGCTATGAGATTGAATCTGGAGGCAGTTTTAGCCAATAATCTTAACCACTGTAATGCTAGATAAATAGTCATATAGCAAGTAATTGCTATAATTCAGCATTAAATACTTGAGCTATTAGTCGC